>NC_056741.1:547539932-547802432 GCF_019279795.1 Protopterus annectens | reverse complement strand
AAAATTAACTCCAGGGCAGCAGAAGTTCAGGTCATATCTGCACAATGCCAAACACACACACACACACACACACACACACACACACACACACACACACACACACACACACACACAGTGACATACACACAAGTTGACTGTTATGAGATTAGAACTCCCTACCTCACTAACTATGCAATCTAGAGGACACAGTACTTAACACAAGCACCACTGCAGAAATCTGACTTTACAGTCTGACAGTGCAATGTAGATAGAATTAGTGTCTTATTCTTTGTCCAAGACAGTATTGTGATGTTGAAGGTTTTGTGCAAATCCATATTTGTTGATATGACGAAGTAAGGTCAGTGTTATGTTCAATAATAATCCATATATACTACTGACTTATGTCAGCTATGCTGTCATTAATGCATATTTCAGAACTGACAGTGACATGTACCTACCTGTCTTGTGTATATGAAACATGCACATTTGTGAAATACAAGATGGAAAATTAATCATTAGTGGATCATCAGGTTATGCACCATTAATGAATAATACTGATATTAGCTATGGTATGTGCTCATGCATTGCCTATGTGGCCTGTCAATACCAAGAAATAGTTAATGTTCCAATGCAGAAGAGATTCTGTAGTTCAAGGCTTTATTTGGTTGTATATCATTTGTAAGTGTTAGTGCTACAGTGCAAAGCCAACTGTCCTGGATGAAGTAGTCAATTATAACCACACAGTTCACTGCATTTCACAACAGTACATTACACAATTTCCATGTAATGAAGTCATATCAGCCAGCAGCAATACTTATTTTTGTTCCAGATCACTCCTGAAAGCTTGTTCAGCGAAGGTTGGCACAGTGCTGGCGCATGTGTGATGATAGTTTGATGTGTTGAAATGGGACTGCAATGTATCAGTGTTTAGTGGTGTTCAGTGGGGCTCTGGATGTTGTATTATTCCTTTCTATGTTAGCTCCAAAGCTCAGTTCAAAAATGAAGTGTTCTTCTTGCCTTCTCCATTTGCGCAATGGTAGGCTGTGAGCAAACAGTGTTGTCTGCTGAAGGAAAAAGTGAAAGACTTCAATTTAGTGTGCTTTCTGTATCACAAACACGCTTAGAGGCAATGGGTGGCTGTCAGCACTCTGGACAGCACTTAGTAGAGAAAATTCACCTGTCAACCTAACTTTGTCTGTGCACAAGGTGTAAACTCTCTCAGCTAATTGAAAAAGCAGAGTTCAACTCCAGTATGCAGATAATTTTACAAATAGTGTCAACATATGATTATTATATTAACTTAACAACTGCTACTGGTGAAACAACACTTTGCTTTTGTTTAAGGTGAAATGATTGTTATCTATTGGGAAGGAAAGGAAATGGCTTTTTATCTAGAGTTGCTTTTGGTGTGTGTGTGTGTGTGTGTGTGTAAATGCCCCCCAATGAATACACCTGGTGGCTAGTGGTACTCAGGCTCAAACCCTGTACCTTGAGTACAGGTAAAAACAGTCTAAAGTCCATAGCCACCACCACTTGTGAATTTATGCCTCATATTTTTGTTCCATTCCTCATTAAGTCTGTGGTTTTCAGGATTTGTATGGCAAATCACTGAAGGATTGACTTCACTAAATAATGATAGGCATATGAATATATATTTTTTCTGTTCTTCATTAAATCTGTGGTTTTCACAATTTTTGTGGCAAATCACTGAAGGACTGAATTCACTAAACAATGACAGGCATTTGAATTTAAGACTTCATATTCTTCAGAAAATAAATGGTAACACAAAACCTTTTATTCTAGCAATTTTCTAAGTTTATAAGATCAGTATTTGAAATTTGTCCCTATTTTGGGGCTGTAGTCCCCCATTATTGGCTTTGTCCAGGTTTTTTGTGCTAAGACATTGAGAGCTATAGTGAGAAGTGAGAACTGAATTAAGTAAATGATAGCCATTTAAGTTTCAGTCTTCCTGTCTTTCAGGAAACTGCTGATTTGGCATAGTGGTATCTTGCTCTGACTGTAGTGCACAGGGTACTGGGTTCAAGACTTGGCAGTGAAATGCATGGTGATAACACAACTTTTTATCCTAGCAATTTTCCAAAATTATACAAGCAATGTTTAAAATGTGTCCCTGATTTTTGGCCTTTTGTCCCCCCCCCCCCCCAAAAAAAAAAATTAAATTGAAAATAAGTGCAAGAAGCTGAGCAAGATGCCTATGGTGTACACTACTGTCATTCTATATGGATATATATATATATATATATATATATATATATATATATATATATATATAGTGTGTGTGTGGAAGTAGACTGTTCTGAATTGGGCAGTTTTGTCATCATTGGTTCATGCATTTTGTTTCATTGCCTACTGGAAAAATGTTCAAACAATAAATTTAAAATGCGGTGTAACTTAAGTCTAACAAGTGTGCTGTATTATACAAGGAATATAATTTAATAAAGTCAGAAAGGTGTATCAAAGAACGCATATATGTTTCTTGTTTTGTGTGCAAGGGGCCTATGATTTGAAAACAGCCCAAAGGTAATCTTTATCCACCACTGGCCAGATGCATTTTCTTTGTATGTAGTGTGGGTTTCAATGCTGTTTCAGTGAATGCGTTTTTCAAGGGCAGAGAAGTTTTAATGCCAAGTCTATTTTCATTATGAGACAGTGTTGCTGTGTTTAGCAGATATCTATTAATGCTTGTGCATTGTGCTATAAAATGTAAAA
Organism: Protopterus annectens; assembly: GCF_019279795.1. Taxonomy (NCBI): domain Eukaryota; kingdom Metazoa; phylum Chordata; order Ceratodontiformes; family Protopteridae; genus Protopterus; species Protopterus annectens. The sequence goes on along the minus strand of NC_056741.1, from coordinate 547,799,723 downwards.
ATAAAAATTCAAATAATCATTGTAGAAGTAAAGCAGTATGCACACATTAGTGTTTATGGTAAATGGGGCAAAATAGCCAGGTAATGGGACATTGGAATAGCTGCAGGGGGTGACTCTGGTGCCATATTTTGATTGTCTTTTCTTCAGTTTAAGTTTGAAAGTTGGTATCCCACAATTCCATTGGAGTGGGTGGGGTTATGTAATTATGTATGCAAATTTTACGTTAATCAGTGTATAGATTTGTACCCATTATTCATGGCCCTTGCCCAGATTTTTGATGTTTCCAGGTTGAGGGGTATGACTATTATACATATGTTTCCTGGCAAAATTATATATGTGATATTTTTTTTATGCCTGCTACACATAGGCATGCTTCAAAACAAATCTCAAGTTAACTGGGTGTACACTGAGATATAAGGCAAACACACTGCATTATGCGATAACATCTGAAGTGCCATTTAGCATGAGATACTACAGTTGCATGTTGCCATACATCATGCAACTGTCAAGCACTACAGCTGATAAAACATAAGGGACTTTGAGAGGTGCATAGGCAACTCATTCACAAGAAAGACACATAAGAACAGATAGTATGAGTTTCACTAATGCTAGATACGAATAATTGTTAAGAAGAAAAATGATGTCTACAGAATTGACCATTATCTGTAGATCCCACCAAGGAATTGCTACTTCACACATGTCAAAGTCACACTTTTGAAGGGACAGTGATACCCTATGCAGCCAATAGAAGACATAGTTTTTATTCTTCAGCAAAGCAATGGTAGACAGATAATGCCATAACATGACATTTACATCCATCAGCCTAATGAATAATCCGCAGTACAAAGGGGTGTGGGAGAAGGGGTGAAGACAGACACGGTAATAGAGACACATATGAAAAAGAGATGTTATGAATCATTAATGTACATCTTTATGTTGTGTCCTCAGTATTAATCAGGCTGTGTATCAGTAAGTGATGGCTGTGGTGGTGAAGAAGCTGTAGGACAGGCAAAAACTGGTGTTGACATGGGTGGAGTAAGGGTGGATAATTTGTCCTTAAGTCCATGGATGCATTTTGCAAATGCTTCTTTGCAACTCTATTCAAAATTGGTTCATGAAAGTTTGTTAATGGATAAAAGTTAAGATGTATGTTATTAAAAATATCATAGAGGTATAACTTCACAGTAAGAAATAATGCACATACATCTGGACTTCAACCCTTGATGCTATGGCCAAAAAACAATCTTCAGACAACTGATTTATGTCAACACTCCACAATGGAAGTTTGTTACATCCAGTAGTCAAAAGTTGTCTGAGTAGCTGTTGCAAAGTATTGCCCTTATTCTACCTTTACTCTTTATTCTGGTAGCACAGCTTGTTTAAGCATCTTTGCACGAGGATAACCGGGCTACTGTTGGTGATAGCAACAACTGATTTGGTTTTGCCATAAGACATGAACAGCCATTCTCTGTCACTTGGCATTGGCGCATGATGTCAAATTCCATGCAAAGGCTGAAGACAAAAAAATGAAGGCTTACTTATGGGCCATTTCTGACCATATGTGTTTGTGTGTTATTCTATTTTTGACCAGGTTAAACATGTGAAAATGGGGTTGATAGGAAAGTGGTGAAATAGGAGGTAAACAGAAGGGAGGACACAGGGGAAAGAACTGAGGAATTTGCATGAAGGTAGTGGGAGAGAAACATAGCTATCCACTTCTTCACTACATAAATGCAGAAGTGTAGCTAGAATTTGCTGATTTTGGATTGTCACTACACCAAGGGTAGGTGACAACAACAGAATAATGTACATCCAATTGTACCAAATCACCTGTGTCAAGAAGACACATACATGAAATGGAGAGATACGCATAGGTCATTATTTATTTGTGGGACAGGTGCCCATTTTTTACTTGTTTTTCTTTCAAAGAGAGAAGAATACTGGGGAAGGTGCTAAGGAATGTGAAGGTTGGGTAGGAACATTAGGTGAGGAAACAGGTGCAGACATACAGGAAAACTAGACAGACAAGGATGATGATGGACACAAAAGGTTGGAGGACACCATGACTGCAGATAGGTAGGAAGCATTGGAGGAACACCCATGTTAAGCATGAGAATAGTGGCAATTTACACTTTAAACAAAAAATAAATTAAAAACTTAGTGTCACCAGATATAACATCACAATGCAATGACTTCTGTACTCCACTACTGAGCCTGTATTTCTTTATGCTAGTGTCATGATCAGAATGTATGAGAAATGATGCTTCTACCCTTTATGAAGACCAATACCTCTGTAGTAGAAGTTAATACTGGCATTCATCTTTTTGACTGGCAATATTCAGTGCCAGTGCAACTCCAGGCTGTAGATCTGGACACATGTGACCACTGTCATAACACCTTTGTCACTTCCAGTCAACCACCATAATCCCAAATGCTCCTATAGTCATGCAGTATATTATGTAGGGAAGGTGATACATATTAGTGGGTTGCGATTTACACTTTCAACAAAAAATAAATGAAAAACTTAGTGTCACCAGATATAACATCACAATGCAATGACTTCTGTACTCCACTACTGATCCTTTTTTATAATTGACATGTAACTACAACAGTCACTTTTTTACCCCTTAACCATACAGCAGTTCAACCATTTATAAAAAAAATTACTTTGTATACAACTTATAGTTGATATTGATCTCAATGCATGTGTCTTTGCAACCTAGTCTGTGACACCTATTATCACAAAAGTGGTCTACATTTACAAGGTCCAGTGATCAATCCATATTTTTAGCATATTCACTTGTCCCGCCATTTTCCACAGAGTGGATAACATATTCTTCTCTATGTAAAACAACATCTAGACATATACAGTCATTCCTCACATTGGCATTGTCAATGAGAGGTGTAAATAAATTTCTGCTGAATGCTTAGTCATAACTGTAGATTTATAATAGACTTATAAGGATATTATTCCACTACTTATTTAATGCACTGCCACAGACTTTTATTCAGGAACTCCTAAATGAAGTTCCTCTGAAATAACCAGATTTTGGAGTCACAATCAAGGACTATTATACAATCTGAGTTGACAGAAAGGTCAAGTCAAATATATTAGTAGGAGACTAGTCTTTACAGTAGCCTTCCCTTACCTTTACCAAATATTGCCATGCAGTAGTCCAGCTTCTCATCAAGGTGACTTAGTAGTGGTCAATGTTTGAATTACATGCATCCCAATCTGTTCAAACCTTGCACACTAAAATCACCCTTAAGTCAATTCCTTTTGTCCTTTGTCCCTTACAAAGCCTGGATTTCATTGTCATCTTTGTGTTATCTTTTGCTTGCTATTTCTTGTGTATCACCTGTCAATATAAATCAACATTCTATAGTTTCCTTTAAAAACATCTTTGATAATACTTTACTAGGTTACAAGTACATATACACCACAGTCCCAAGATGGTCACTCGGGGATCCATTCCACACAAGCTGCCTTTTGGTTACAGTGTGAGAATGTGACACTTAACACTGCACTGTTGTGACAAGAGTCTGTACCACTTCAAGGTAGCCAGTATTACAGAGGTCCACTCACACCACAACACTACTTGCAGCTGCAGTGAGAGGCACACTCATCTCACTACTATCATGATATATCTGACATTATGCAGGCTTTCACAGACACTGCATATTTCATTAGTACACTAAACACACCACACTTATAGTCTCGAAGCTCAGCCCTTAAAAATAAAATGTTTTGAAACTAAGCTGCAAAAAAATTACAGTTTCCAAACACCTGTTTACTAATGTGTCATTCCCACAACAAGCTCTGCCCTAAATACTGCCACAGAACAAGAACATTTCAAAGTGTTCAGTATTGCAATGTTGAGCTCACCACACACCAATTTCCTGGTTGCTCTTACTGACTTACAGTTTTACAGATCAAAATTTCATTTACCTTTCTTAACACAGCACTCTAACATATACAACAAGTAAATAAGTTTTGGTAGTGTCTATGTAGTTTGAGCTCTATTATGCAGTGGTATTATAAACTGTGATATGCACTGCTGGGTATAATGTGTCTTTGAAGCCATGGTGGTGCAGCGGTAGCATTGTCACCTCACAGCAAGAGGTTCTCCTGTTCGATTCTTGGCTGGGGTGCCTTCTGTGTGGAGTCTGCATGTCCTCCCCACAGTCGAGTGGCATTTGAAAGACATGTGTGAATGGGCATGCCTTCGTTGAAGGTTGGGTGTCGGACTGGCACCATAAAAATCGACTGCCAATCATTAGCAGACTGGAGTTCCACTGTGGCGACCCCTAACTAGGAAAAGCCGAAAGAAAAACAACAACTGCTGGATATAATGTCTGTCACTGTTATTACTCCAGAAACATTCCTTGACAGGTGTTTCTAAACAGGTTTGCTATATGGTTGCTGCAGCTTTGTCAGTGCTTAGTCCATCTATACTACTGATTAAGGACCATGTGTAACAGAACTGATGCAGAGCATGTTAATCCATTTAATATAAGCACATTGGCCATTGCCCACCCAGTATATAAACTTGCACGAAGACAGTTACATTTTTATTTTTGACACTAATTTGTAACATCTGTAACCCATTTTAGAAAGGTTTCTAGGCATCATTTAACAACTATCACCTGGCCCATTCACATCCTGTATTACAACTTATGCAGAATGGTATTAGTAACATACTGCAATGACAGCACATCACATATGCACAATCAAAATTACATGCTACAGTACTCAAATCATAAACAGCAGTACTCAAAAGGCAGGGCGTAATCATTTCTTTATTCAACATTCAATAACAGAAAGAAGTGAACATGCGCATTCTTCTTTTTCATGTTAACATGAATGCCGTACTAGCATTTGAAAAAACATGTCTCAGATTTTATTGACAACTTACACATCAAAAACACACTAATAGGTATTCTTGTACACATACAATGTCACAAAACGGAAATGTTACACTCATCATGGATACAAAATAAATCCTTTTCACATTACCATAGGAAATTAACCGTTTTTTCATGTACTAACCCTAAAATTATCTCCTTAGACACAGTCTCTTATCTATTTTTGCCCAACTTTATAAACCCTTCTGTTTATCACATGTGCACAGACTTCCTTCACTGCATCTAAATGCATGTTCACACCACCAGTCACCAATCAGAATACCCATGGCAAAGTAAATGGTGTGAATGTAAACTCATATGTAACTAAAATGCTGACTGAGACAGCTTGCATAGCAACATAGACAGCCATAATCATATGTCTCACTTTTGCAGGTTATTAAGCTGCTCCTTCAGCATTTTCACTTTGTTAAATGTTTGTGCGGTCATGTCACCTACAGTCACATGTGCACTGACTTCCTCTTGTGCATCCAAATGGTGTTACCAATGGCAAAGCAAATGCTGCTAATACACATTGAAGTGTTCTTTCAGCAACACTGATGTAATCAGCTTTACATGGCATTGCATGTGTTTACATTGCTTCAAGCTAGTCAATTAACTGTGCATTAGTTATAAGCAGAGATCAATGGTACTGTAATGCTGGTGTACTACAGGCCAGCAACATGTCTATCAGACTGCAACACCTAAAATGCTAAGGACAAGCTGAATGTAACATTTGCATTTGGTGGCACTGTATATTTCATAAGAATCCTATATTAATTGTTACATTTCTAGCACTTTAGTACAGTTTCAAAGCTGAACTGTTTCCACTGCTGCTGAAGTACTTAATTACATTGTGTCTGCTAGTTTTACAGGACAGTAGTATCTACATTGTGTGGTTTTCCCCTGCACTTGAACTCTAAAACTAGAATTTTTACATTAAAAGGGTTTTCTGACTGCACTCTTGTGGCAGAAGTGTGCTGTAACAAACCTATCTGAGTTGGGGACTGCTGGCTGAACACTTATTGTGTGTGTTTTCCTGATTGGTCTGTAGGCCTTGCTGTTGTAAAACTTTCTGATTCTACATAAGCCAAGTATTTGTGTGGGATTGTGCTCAATTCTTCAGAGCTGCTCTTGGTTTGGCTACTTCACCCGAGAGTTTCAGGGAATCTGCTACATCTAAAGCCATCTGCTGCTAATAAAAGAATGACAATAAGTATCATTTTGCACTTCTGCTGATTATATTTACTGTATTTCATAACAATCATGTATTAATGGTCACATTTCTTGCGCTTTAGTAGTGTTTCAAAGCTGAACTGTTTCCACTGCTGCTGTAGTACTTAATTACATTGTGTCTGCTAGTTTTACAGGACAGTAGTATCTACATTGTGTGGTTTCCCTGCACTTGAACTCTAAAACCAAATCAAAGCCTAGTACTTATACAGCAGGAACTTCTTATTTTAACATTTGTTAATGTCTGTTATGTACTTCACAGATAAAGATTCTAGTTGTCTACTGATGTACTATGTTCTTCATCTGTAAATATGTTGTAAGTAATTGCTATGTAAATTGTTAATTGCTATGTAATCCAATGTAACTACTCTCTGTTTATTTTAACTGTGGAGCTTTTCTCCCCGGGCCTCCACTGAAAATGGACCTACGTCTAGTTGGACACTCCCGGTCAACAAATATAAATAAATAAATAAATAAATAAAACCAACATTTTTACATTAAGAGGGTTTTCTGACTGTACTCTTGTGGTAGAACTGTGCTGTAGCAAATCTATCTGAGGTTAGGGTTGCTGGCTGAAAGCTTATTTTGTGTTTTCCTGATTGGTCTGTAGGACTTGCTGTTGTAAAACTTGTTTTTATGATTCTATATAAGTCCAGTGTTTGCACTAGGCTGATCTCAGAACAGTGGAGATTAACAGTGCCCTGTATAGATGCAAACACTATCAAGTTAAAATTTCCCTCAGAATTACTATCCCTACAACTTTCCCCAGACTCCTGCTGCTCTAGGAGTATCTGAGTTGTGCACAGAGCAGCATCGCCTTGGACAGTTGCAGTTCACACTGAGTATAACACCCATTCTTCATCTGTGTGCTATCATCCCAGTCCAGTTAAATCTCACAACTCTTCTCCCTCATTAAACCCACAGTAAAAAAACCTGAAACCATGAATAGGTACTTTCCTGCTATATCTGTGGGCAGTCTGGTGGACATGGCTATCCTGAGGCAATGTAGCAATCGTGTCATGCATACTGACAGCCACTTAATCCTGAAACAAGTACAGTATGTGAGAGATGTAGTTACATTATGAAAATTTAAACACAACTCTCACATATGACAAATGAAATGACATACAGGTTGTCAGCACATGTATATCATTTTCATATATGCAGAAGTACTCACATGTAACTTACCAAAACCTCAGAGGCCTACTGTACGCTTCCCTCAGAAACCACATGCAAACAAATCCAAGTCAGCACCAACCACTACTCATACAAATACACATCACAGTGTCTCCACAAGCAACCCCCTAAGGTAAAACACCTCACATTCAAATATCTTGGTCATAGGAGAATCCATTGTGTGAAACATGGAATCCCCCCTCACCAGGTTGGATAAAGAGAGGGTTACAGTCAGTTGCCTGTCAGGGACCAAGATTCACCAGATCATGTAGGCACTCAGGTCACTCATTCACAAGTACCAATAAGACTCAGTTATAGTCCATGTGGGTGTGAATGACCTCAGAAATACCACATTGGACTACATGAAGAGAGGCATGATGGACCTCTCTGAATACATGTCACAGGCTGATATGAGCCTCACATTGAGCAGCATTCTACCCTCACCAAGAATGACATCACAATACAAACAGAAAATGATTGACATCAATAATTGGCTTAGCTACTTGTGTCATTCCAAGGATATCAAGTATTTGTCAGCCTAGTATGACATGATTGACAGACCTTGCTGATTTGCCAGAGATGGTCTGCACCTGTCACCACTAGACTTTCAAATACTGGCATAGGGATTAGCCATCCCCATAATGCCTTTTTAGGCAGTCCCTAACCAACAGACCTTCTACTGTAACAAATTCTTCTAATTCCAAGCTGAAGGTACTACTGCTCATTGCTAGGAGTCTTAACAAGAAACTGCAGTCCTTAGAAGCTCTCCCCTCACCTTGGAGAATGCTGACATCTGTGCAGCTGCAGAGATGTGGTTCAAAGCTGCGGAAAGCAACCAAGCACTGCAAGGCTGCAACGCCTATCACACATTCAGACCACCATCTGAAAAGGAAAAAATGAAAGGAGGAGGTGTTTCCATTTACACAAAAAACAATCACACCTCTAGAATGGTCAAGCAGGATGACTCACTTGAGCTACTGCATGTCCAGCTGACCATAGGCAAAACGTTTCACCATATCATTGCTAGCTACAGGTCCCCAACCATGAAGTATTAAAATCATTCCACATCCCTGAAGTTACTATAATCACTTACTATTCAGCCCAACACTCAACTCATGGGTTAGTTTAACTACCCCTCCATAAAATGGGAAACATACATGGCCACTAATGTGCAGGCTCAGAGATTCCTGACTTTGTCAATGCAAGTGCTCTGAAACAGCTGGTCTGTACTCCAACTAGGGGCTCAAATATCCTTGACATAGTACTCACAAACATGGGGAAGCATTGCACCCCCCCAGCTTAATGTCCTCATTGGTAACATTGAATCATAAATTGGACTCCTTTGAAGTAAATGTAATGGTAGAAATCCCATCAAACCCTAAAACCTTAAAGAATTTTTTCAAGCCAAATTACCTTCTATTAAGTGATAGAGCAGGTAATTTTAAAGCTTCCCCTAACCCTGAAAACACAGAGGCCTATGCAGAAGTATACATAAATGCCCTGTACAACCACTTAAGCATCTGCATAGGAATGTTAGTACCTGACCCAAGTAAATCCAGATCTAGCTGGAAAAACAAGCCATGTTGGTGGGCTCCTGCAGTAAATACACTATACAACAGAAGGAAGAAATTCCTGTCTAGAAGTAGGTGGGAGGGTGCACAACAGAGAAAAAAATCCCCATTAGTTTCAACAGGCAAACCAGAACTAGTCTAGTCTTCAAATCTAAATACAAGATGAAAATAGACTCCCAAGCAAAGGATAACCGCAAAGCATTTTTTTTAGTTAAGTCAAAAATCTTAAGGCAAGCACTTAACAATGTACAGACTGGCTGTAGATAGTACTACCTATACTCAGCCAAAAGAAATAGTAAACCTGTTGGCTGATAAATTCAGCTCAAATTTCACCTCTTATCACCTCTAGTAACTTCCCATGAAATACCTCCCACCATTCCTTTGCCTGTTATCACAAAACAGCAGGTCATCACTGCACTCTCTAAAGCTAGAAACACAGTATCAGTAAGTCCTGATGGAATCCCAGGGTGCCTATTCAATAGCTTGAAACATGACCTAGAAGACCCACACAGATCTCTTTTTACCCACAGTCTCCAAACTGGCTTCATCCCAGTAGAGTGGAGGACAGCAACAATTGTCCCTCTGCACAAGGGGGGACCATCAGCTGACCCAGGAAACTACCAACCCATAAGTCTGACTAGCCTCATAAGAAAGGCTATGGAAAGGGTAATCATGTACCTGATTAACAACAACATAGGAAATCTCCAGACTCTGGATCCACTCCAGTTCGGCTTTGTCAAGAGCAGGTCCTGCCTGCTCAGTCTGGTGGACTTCTTTGAGAAGGTTATCAAGGCTATGGATGAGGATAAGACAGTACATACCACCTACCTTGACCTGACCAAGACATTTGACTTCGGTATTATATACTCAAAATTAGGCATAAACCTCTATGTAACCTGATGGATAGCCAAATGGCTCGCATTTAGGACACATATGTTAGCACAGGGAAATCCACATCCAGCTAAAGGCCAGTTACTAGTGGAGTACCACAGTGCTCAGTGCTGGGCCCCCTCCTGTTTGGGATATGTTTCTCAGGGGATCAGGCACCTAGGCGGTGCGACAACCCACTGTGAGATGACTGGATGTGGACAGATGGCAGTATGGAAGTTTAGCTGCAGTGACAAATGCCTGCAGACAATTCCCTGCGAAAAGAAAAGAACCCCCTGCACCCTAACCACAGGTGTGAGACAAAAACCCGTATGTGATCTACACACTACACCCCCTAGAAAACACCGTGTGCAGCTAACACTGTAACATGTGCCTAGAATAGGATGCCAAGTGGGCATCAAAGTGGTACACTGAAACCTGTGTGCTGTGGGCAAAGCCTTTATTAATGCAAAATGTAAAGTAATGTGGGAAGTGCTTGGTGCATACTAAACCATGATATAATCATAACTTATAGAAATGTGCCACAGCACGGAGGAAATCCTGCACGTCACTATAGTCACACTTATGTTGCAAGATGTATTTTAGACGACGCTCCCTTACAACAATTGCCTTCCTTCGTGGTGTCACAGGCATCCCCCGCAACAGAGATTCTCGACGAGTATCTGTTAAATTCTGCTCCTGTTGGATGTGGATGTCAAGGATGATTTGCTTATAGTCAGATGTGACCAATAAGGGGGTGACCACTGGTGTGGAGCATCTGTCTCCCATGTTGGTAATGACCAGGTCTGGGATATTGGAGCCCCTGGTGGGACAATGGATTAGTTGATCCAGGGCACTGGAATTTAGAAATTCCAAGAACCATTGGAAAAAGGAGTTGGTACCTGAGTTGTTGTAAGGGAGCGTCGTCTAAAACACATCTTGCAACATAAGTGTGACTATAGTGACGTGCAGGATTTCCTCCGTGCTGTGGCACATTTCTATAAGTTATGATTATATCATGGTTTAGTATGCACCAAGCACTTCCCACATTACTTTACATTTTGCATTAGTAAAGGCTTTGCCCACAGCACACAGGTTTCAGTGTACCACTTTGATGCCCACTTGGCATCCTATTCTAGGCACATGTTACAGTGTTAGCTGCACACGGTGTTTTCTAGGGGGTGTAGTGTGTAGATCACATACGGGTTTTTGTCTCACACCTGTGGTTAGGGTGCAGGGGGTTCTTTTCTTTTCGCAGGGAATTGTCTGCAGGCATTTGTCACTGCAGCTAAACTTCCATACTGCCATCTGTCCACATCCAGTCATCTCACAGTGGGTTGTCGCACCGCCTAGGTGCCTGAACCCGTTTCTCAGATGTCAAGGCAAATGTAGATGCCCTTTGGCTGACCAAGTTTGCTGATGACAGCAAGTTGGAGCAATCATCTACTCCCCAAATGATGTTGATATACTACAGAAAGGTCTGACTTAGACTAATGGATTGTTCTCAGAGCCACGGGTTCAAACTAAATGCAAAGAAGTGCATAACAATACCTTTTGGGTAATCAAATACCCCTGCAAATTACAACATTGATAGCACCCCCTTATGATAGCACCCAGTGGTGAGAGCTTTGGGTAATCAGATAAACAGTAATCTAAGCTTTGACCACCATGTGTCCATGGTAGTGAGGAAATCCTTCTATGTGGTTCAGCTTATAAGTAAGGGCACAGCAACCAGATGTAAGTATGTCATAGTACCAGTGTACTTTTCCCTCACAAGACCAATAATTGAGTACAATGTACCCTTTGGCATGTATCTCATCAGGCACCTACAACAGTTGGCATGTCCTCAGAAATACAGGGTATAACCAACATGTTATATGCAGACTAATTAAAAGTCATATCACTGTATTCAGTTTCCTATGAACAAACAAAGAAAACCAAAAAACAGCGATAAAAGGACACCAACAACAAAAACACTGGTAGAAAGTCTTTGGACAAATAGCAGGAGAATAAACTGGTTTTATGTTAAAAAGTCTTTTTGAGCACTTCCTTTTCTACCAGTGTTTTTGTTGTTGGTATTCAGTTTCCTACTGATTACTGTGGGGTGATCTGTGCCTGGCCTACAAGGCAGTCTTTGACCCAGCCCTGATGGCAATGTTGCATATTTGCAAAACTAACTGCATGAGGATTACCCACTCCAATGATCTAAACCTGCTCTCTGACATGAATAGATCATTCTGGAGAGACAGTTATGTATCCCAGAGACTGACCCTTCTCTGGAATAGGCTTCCTATTCACATGAAGCAGAACCCTTTCCTGACCATTTTGAAGTGCAATCTGGACTGATGGATGGGAAAATACAAATTCACTCCTGGGGTGGTGCCCATGTCCCTTATGGACAGAAGTAGTCTGTAAAAATTGACAAAACCATGTTTGCTGACCCTTGCTAGCTTTCCCTGAGGGATAGAAAATTGGATAAAATCTTGTTAAAACTGGGAAGGCTTATAAGAGGTCTTGAACCATTAGCCTAGTAATCTCCTATGAACCTATGAACAAGTATCACAGTCTAATGCCAGACACACATTATACCCTTTTACAGAACATAACTATAGCTAACTTCCCTTGTGGGCTATTTTTCAAGAATAGCTAATTTCACTTTCAAAGATGTGAATCAAAGCCTGTAGCATGTGTCTGTGAGGTAAACACTTAAACCCTTAAACCATTATACAAAGCACACACTAACATTGATTATGTATATCTACGTCTCCAAGCGAAGTACAGCAGGGTAAACGCGTACTCTACTATCACACTGCTGCTCTTGTGCTGTATCAGTCTGTCTCTTCTTTACCTTTTCCAAATCTAGAAATATGTCTCGCAAGCACTACACTTCTCTGACTGCTTACACTTAGCAATGTTCTTTGGTGGGGAGATACTGACATGGGTCCAACTTTCAAGACTCCTCTTTCCATTTGTACAACATCCATCATCAGTTGGTATGCAGAGCCAAAATCCCTCTTCTCAAATATTGGTTTAGCAGCCCATTCTTGTCTTGCCTATGGGTAAACCACTCAGTATCGAAGCTCCCCTTTTGGTGCTGACCTGCTTGTAAGGAATTGGGCCACTTCTTGTTCATGATTGAGGTTTTCATTATTATGAAGGATGGCAAGTATGATTTAGGCATTCATTCCTGCATAAGTGAAGTTCTGACAGCACTTGCATAGCAATGCATGGAACACCTCGAGGTTGCTGTGTGGCAGAACTTTGTGATGTGCTTCAGCTCTTAGAGGAAGACTGGGTCTTGAACAATCCTCTTCAGTGGATTGCGACATGCATCATCTTCTTCAAGCCCCTTCTTATTCTCTCCTTCCATGACTGGCATCTCATGATCACAGCAAGAAAACTTCTTTGCACCACTCCAACTGTATTGATCTTTTGTATGTTAGAGCAATGACAACCACTTTTCTTCCAGACTGACTTCATCTCGTGCACAAATGTCAGCACACCATCACAGGTGATTTGAAATACTGTGGTAGCACTATGGTAATTTTTATTTTCCTTTCCTTTTGCCAGCTTCCTTTATTTTCGTGGTCAACCTCAGAAATGTTTTTGCCCATCAAAATCTGATCCCACAGCGTCTGTCTGTTGTCATAAGGTTTGCTTTACCTTTCTTATCCATCAAGTTATTCATACACTTCGTAAATGCTTTCTTCTCCAGTGCCATTGAAGCTACCCCTGTGGAAACCTGCTCTAGTGTAAAATCAGTGATTATTCCTGAATCCAGGTCTATCATGCTATAGCAGCAGAATTTGACCAAATATCCTGGACTATCACAACCCCTGTCTTCTGCTAACCTGACTTCTTTCCCTGTTGTGTTTGCCAGTAGTTTATTCTGATGCTGTGCTCGTGTGTTGTAAAATTGGGAACAGATACTCTTGTTGAACTGCATAGATGGCAGTCTCACTGATGAATTCTAGTCCAAGATATGCACAGAATCGAGCAATATGGGCATACGTACTTCCACTGAAAAGGACAGAGGATGCAAGGAGTAGGTTACCAGCTGGCATTCGAGCTACCATTGGCTGACTTTGCAACTGAAGAACTTCATCTCCATTTATGCATGATACCTTCACAGAGACAAATGACCTAAGCTTCAATTTCTTCTTCCCTTCAACAGCTGGAGCATGGCATGGTGGGCAGGTCAGTTTTAACAGCAACAATTCAAGGCAAGACTCAGATACAATGAACTTTGGCTCACTTCTCATCTTTTCATCTTCAGTCATTTCTTCCAACCTTTTTTCCATCTCATGGGTGGACATGCTGTCAGAAGGGTAGCACCAGTCCAGATCTGCTCTAATGTCATTTCCTCAGTGTGAAATTGATGAGTCACTCTATAGGATCATAGGAAGCTACTAGGCTAATGGCCCCAGGGCCCTTACAACCTAGCCAAGTTCTACCCTTATTTCCATGATCAGCACCTGTTGGTCATCCAGACTGTATTTGAAGAGGGCCAATGAGGTGCTCTACTTGACAAGAAGTGGGGTGTGTTTGAAAGGTGTGGTAACTTCTGGGAGATAAATCTGTCCCTCCATCAGGTTCTATTAATGTCACATACCAGGTTAAGGTATTTAGAGTGAGTAACACACGTACCATTTGACTTACAGATATGCAGCATTTCCAATAAAGTAGGGTCAGAGATTGTCTTGTATGCAAGGCAGAGACCACCTCTGAGAAGTCTGTATAAAATACAATAAAGTGACAGTGATTTCAGATGATCCACATAAGACAGATGCTGAAGACTTTGAATTTTCCTTGTGAGGAACCTTTGTGGTCTCTCCAATTGCTGCAGGTGTTTGGAAAGGTATATACCAAAAGGGACATTGTATTCAATTATTGGTCTGATGAGGGAAGAATACAGAGAGGTTATAACTTCTTTTTTTCTGGAGGCAATGCCATTACTTATGAAATGAGCAATACAGAATGCCCTTCTTACCACTGTGGAGACATGGTGGTCAAAGGTAAGGTTGCTGTTAACCTGTGTGCCCAGGTCTGTCACTACTGAGTGCATACTTAAGGTGTTGCTATCGATGTGGTAGTTAGCAGGAATATCGCTCTTACCGAAAGAGATGATAATGCAATTTTTTGCATTGAGTTTTTGGCACAAATCATTTGTTTGTGAAAGACCCTCGTGCATAATGTTGACATCAGTTGGAGATATTATGATCACTCCCAGTTTGCAGTCATCAGCAAACTTTGTCAGCCACAGTTTTTGCTTGTACTTTGCTGAAGTAGATTTCAAAGAGTATATACTTGTCTGAAGGATTTCAAGAGAAGCCTTAACTGGGGTGCCACAAGCCTTCATCAGAAGACGCACATTCAGACTGGTGTTACTGCAGCTGTAATTCTCTTGCAATGTTGGTTGCACCCTTCTGTTTGAACACCTTTGACCTCTTTTTAGTATGTGTGGTCTACCAATGATGAGACTCCCAAGTCTGGAAACTGCACTGCAGCATCTGTCATCTTCCCAGGGCGTGTGAGTTAGGAAACTTGGCTTGAACACCTAAATTGCAACCTTTTCTATGGAACATTGTTTGGCATGCCACACTATTTCAGCTACAATCCTGAATTTCCACTGTATAGGTCTCCATGCCTTCTACCACCTCTCCATGCAGTTCTGCCACTTGCACCTGCAATTAAAACATTTAATCAGCCCTTGCGTGTTATAAAACTGTTTTATAAGGGTCTATATCACATCACTGAATGCTAAAAATAGCAAACGCTGATATATCGAACTTCAAAGTACCAAAGCTGAAAACAGCGAAGGAACAGATCAGCAAATTTTTTTCCCAGGGAAAAAATTTGCCGATCCAAAAAAAAAAAAAAAAAAGAGTATACAGGCTTAGCCCCCCACCCCCCCAACTTAAATATGTCAACTCCGAGATTGCACCACAGTGGAGAAAACAGCAAAGCCTGGATTCACGGATCTGTTCCTTCGCTGATTTCGGCTTTCGGACTTTGAAGTTCGATATATCAGCGTTCGCTATTTTTTAGCGTTTGCTGATGTGATATAGACCCATTTTATAAGACCTTATTAAAACACGTAAACAACATGTGGGTATGCACATGCACCTCACCTAGGTAACTCCATTTTACTTTGTCAGCTCTTACCCCCACCCCTTAATAGTGCTAATCCTGTTCTATGCAAAGACGTCTACCCCTCCTCCTCAGTTTCTTTCCTACCATAAGCTCCATTTTACACAGTTCTGTGTCTTTCTGACCTTTCCACTTTATCAGTCTCCTTATATGCATTCCATCTCTCTCTTATAATCACGTTTTGCATCAGTAATATACTATTCATTCTCCCATCCTTGATTCAAGCTGTATATAATGCCTCACTCCCTCTTCTACCTTTAACTACTATCTGCCTGGAACATGAAAGTATTCTGTTTTTGTACAGATACAACTTCAATATTTCACATATGTAGGACAATGTCAATATTTTACATATGTAGAACCACATTCGTGCATGGCATATGGATGATTTTCAGAGTCACATCACCATATGTGATACAGCAGGATTTGCCACTGATGCTTGCGTATCACACCAGAATCTGGTAAAATTTGAAAGTGCTTGCAGCTCTTTACTTATCACCCTTTACATTTCTTTACCAAGCCATTACTGCATTATGTTAGGATATGCATTGCTTCACTTTTGTCCTCATGTCAGCTATAACAGTCACAATTCACTTTTCCATTAATACTCTCATGAACAATTAGACATATTCTTTAAAATGCTTAGACTGCCTCAGACATGCATGACATGACCTGACCAGTATACCAGACCAGTGCTTTACTACCAGACTGTAATTGCCATGTCTTGCACCCTGCTTACCTCCACATGTTCCTCAATAACAGCACTTTCTTCCACTGGTTCTTGTATCACCACATTTGGCTCTAGTACCTTTGGCACTGTCCCACTCCAGTTCTTTGTCTGGGCATGGCTATCAGTCTATGGCACAAAGATAAAATAACAATAACGCAACATGTATTTGTCAAATTACATAAATATGAAACAGAACACTAAGCTGAAAGGATTTACCCTTTTACATGATGTGCTCCTCAATGCAGCACATAATTATGCTTGCTGTGCATTTCCTACCAAGCTCTTCATTGACAATGTCTTGCAATTTTGTCTGTGTAGTACTCAGATGTTCATCAGTGAGCTACAGAGGACAGTAAAGACATTGAAAAATTGCCATATAGTGTCAGCCAGATAATGTAGACCAATACTAGCACAGCACAACTATTGCAAATTGCCAATGGTGGGTCCCAGCGTCACACTGTACACTTCACCCAATATGATTAGGCATGTCTGCTCATCTTTATGGTATGAATGGCTACAGCTGGGATATTGCACATCAATATATCAATCTATGGAGTGCAGTCAACACTGGCAACTTCATGCTGTTGCAGATTATCCATTATTTTATACTATATATATACTTCTTTACTGTGCATTCTGGTCCCTTATTCTATACTGTTGGCAAATGCCTTTCAACTTCATACTTTGTAAATCTACTCCCGTGACGTGTCAGTTTAGACAGACAACTCCTCCTGAATCCTACAACACACACTACTGTTCACTCCCAATACTTTCCCCCAAAGAACTAACTTTCACATTGTATCTTACAAGACCAAATTAGAAATGGTATTGCACACCAAATGAATGGTAGTGTTAACACATCTACTTAACCTTCACAATCTTCAGCAAGAAATACGAGGCACCAAAATCTACGCTGTCTCTATAACGAAGCCTTCTTACTAATGCAGCTATATCTTTCCTGTTCCCTACCCTACTATATGCATATCCTATACCTACCAATCGATTCTTCACTATCAGCCAAGCTGGAACAAAGCTGCAAAATTTACAACCAACAGTATAGATCCCACCACTGCCTATCACAAGCCAATTTCTCATTTTTAAATCACTACTCCACTCAGTTAGTAACAGCCTTCTAAGAAATGCACAGCCATGAAAATATTCCTGTCCCTTAATTCCATCATTCAGACCTGTACTCACAAGAGACCCCTACACTCCACTGAGAAATCCTTACTCCCTATAACCAATCAAAACAGTGTAGGATACTTCCTACATTCACACCGCATTGCTAACAGCTGGAATACTCACCACTTGGACTGCAGCTTGAAAACGTTGAAGCATTGTGCACCAGTAATACCCCTTATTAAAATCGGCACCAGTACAGATATAGGAATACCGCCACTTAGCGAGACCTTACTTCTTTGATTTTTGAAATTTTCACACTATTACCCTCTTTTGTGACCTAAATCTACCTTGCATCACTTTTCTACCTGTATTTCTCTGGGGCTACATGTCTTTCCTTTACTGCTTATGTCTCATACTTAACTATTTTATTAACAATATTTAATGCAAATTCTGAAATTCTACTTATACTGTTCAAATTCTGCTATCAATAACTTTTGTATTACTGCATTAAAATATTCATTGCATACAGCTTATGGAACATGTCAATTGAACTGTGATTTCAGTGTAATGATGTAAACATGTAACTTGTTAATATGTCTGTATAATGGTGCTTTTCTGTACAGGCCTCTGCTGAAGATTGTCAGAGCCTAGTGTCACTATCCTGGTAAACAAATGCCAATACAATGAAGTATCCAAAAATCTATTTACTTACCATCTTCTGTTGTTTGTGATGTAGCCATTGAACTGATGTTGTCCATGGATTTTTTGTTGAAAAAGAAAAAAATGTGGGAACAGCTTATTTAATTCATCAAATTGGACGTCATGGCTTCATGTCTTCTGGAAGTAGGTCATGCATGTACTTTAGTTCAAACTGGCTGTCCTCAAAATGGTTTGAACACAGGAAATGCCATGGCTTTGCACTGCTAACCTCTTCTTTGACGAACTTATTTACATTTGTGACATCTGTACCACAGTTATCACTCATTGTGTACAAAATTGAATATCATGTGGAAAGCGATGGAATGACAAACTGGATGACAGAGTATCTCGGTAAATTCAGAATTCATATGCAAAGCACTGAGGCATGATTAGACTCACCTACATAAAAGGAAGGATACACAGTGAAACCACATGATTACCTACAACAGGCATTAATAATGAACACACAATTTATGATAACATACTATACTACACCTACATTCACCACATTTTTGCAGTCTGTCAAATTATTGATTACTGGCCAATGAATAATTTCACTTTAATGTCAGTGTACCACAATTAAGTTAATACTTCATTCATGTGGCATGCTTCATCTATTACTGGTAAGCTTTCAGTCATCTACACATTTGCCAAGCAGTTAACTGCATGACATTTCCTCAGTGCAGAATATGAGATATGTGAATTGCATTCAGTACTGCAGTACATGCCATGACCACATAACTTACCTGCCAAACTGCTGTACAATTAAGACTAATGTGTTTCATTAATACAAAACCAATCCCAGAACAGCATTTCAGAATAGTGTCAACAATACATAAAACTGCTTGTTGCGATATCCCTATCCCTTAAAACCTTTGTCTTTCATGTACCTATCATATGCTGTTAACCAAATGGAAGCAAAGCTTTGCAGCTAAAACACCTATCTTGTAATCTACTGCAGCCTTACAATGTTCAGCGAGATACCAAGAGGTAAAGTAAAGGTATAAGATTTGTGTTGAAGACAATGACCCCTATGTGGACAGAATGTGGAATACCACCGGGAAGAGAAAAATGAGTAGTGGTACACTAAAGCTGCAGAACCACAGTGAGGAGAGTGCCAACAAGACACTAACATGCACTGTATGAATTTTTCATCACCACGGAGAATTTAATAAGAATAACAAGGTAATTTATCAAGTACTCAGCATAGGCACAGGCACTGAAGATCCAGACAATGAATAAACACTTAATCTGCCAGCTTTACAACTCTAGCTGTGAGATAGGAAAACAAATACTAAGCAAAATGTATATACCTCAGCACTTTAAAGGAATACTTTAAAGGAATATGTATCAGATGAATACACCTAGATATATTAGTCCATGCTGGGATACAGCATTTCAGTTCTCAGAAAAGACCCACAGTCCCTCAAATGCCTGAAATCCAACATAATCATCTGATTCTTCAGCAGGAAATTCTGCCTGTATACATGCAACTCAAGCTAGATGATATGCTTGCCAAATCCAAGTTTAAGATTATAATAGACCAACAAAACATGGGTTCTATAATCCACCAGCCGGTACAACCTGAAATTTCCTAAAAGTAACCTCAATACATATTGAAGAGCAATGCCTTAAAAAAAGTACTAACCCCTACACACACAGCACAGCCCCACCCGCCACACACACATGCACATGTAGCACCCCCCCCACACAGCATGCCTCATTCACCCACACACACACACACACACACACACACACACACACACACACACACACATGCTTGCACACCGCATGCCCTACCCCCTACCCACACACACACACACACACACACACACACACACACACACACACACACACACACACACACACACACACGCGCGCGCAGCATGTCCCACCCACCAATACACATCATGTGCTCCCCACACAGAGCATGCACCTCCACACAGCATGCACCCTACCACAAAACAAGCCCCCCCCACACATGGCGTGTATCCCCACACGCAGTATGCCCCCATGCACACACATACACACAAAGTGCACCCCCATACACAGCACGCTCACCCACATACATAGCGTGTGTCCACACATGCACACAGGACACTCCCCCACATATAGACACAGTGCATACTGACATACACACAGACACAGCACACAGAAACACACACAGAGTATGCAGACACACACAAATTTAGCACATGCAGACACACATACACACACACACACACACACACACACACGCAGACACACACACACACACACACACACACACACACACACACACACACACACACACACACACACACACACACACACACACACACACACACACACACGCACACACACACGCACACACACGCACACACACACACACACACACACACACACACACACACACACACACACACACACACACACACACACACACACACACAAACACTGCACCTCAAGAGACCACTTCATTAGTATGTCCAAGTGCACACAAGAACCAAATTTGGCACAACTACAGCTTCAGTAGAAATTCAAAGTAAACACAAGCACATTTCCCCCAACAAATCTCTCATTAGTTGCACAAGAACTAAAATAAAACATTTCCCCCAGTGTATCCCTCAGTAGTAGCATAAGCACCAAAATAAAACATTATTCTCCACCGAAATGCTCAGTAGTTGCACAAACAGTAAAATAAAACAATTCCTACAATGTGTCCCTCAGAAGTAGCACAAGCACCAAAAAGAAACATTTCCCCAAATGACCACTTCTGGAGTCTGAACAAGTACACACATTCACCAAAATGAAACATTTCCCCAAATGACCACTTCTGGAGTTTGAACAAGTGCACACATTCACCAAAATGAAATATTATCCCCCACAGAGCCCATCAATAGTCACACAAGCACCAAAAGAAAACATTTCCCCAAGCAACTCCATCAGTAGCCTGCCCAAATACACACAAGCACTAAAATGAAACATTATCCCCATTGAGTTCCTCAGTAGTTGTACAAGCACTAAGATGAAACATTACCCCAAATCCCTAAGTAGTCGCACAAGCACTAACATAAAACATACCCCAAATCCTTAAGTAGTCGCACAAGTACTAACACGAAACATTATCCCAACTCCATAAGTAATGGCACAAGCACTAACATGAACCATTCCCCCATTGTGTCCCTCAGTTGTACAAGCATTAACATGAAACATTACCCCCAAAGAGTTCCTCAGTAGTTGTACAAGCACTAAGATGAAACATTACACCAAGTCCCTAAGTAGTCGCAGAAGCACTAACATAAAACATTACCCCAAATCCTTAAGTAGTCGCACAAGTACTAACATGAAACATTACCCCAAGTCCCTCAGTAATGGCACAAGCACTAACATGAATCATTCCCCCATTGTGTCCCTCAGTTGTACAAGCACTAACATGAAACATTACCCCCAATGAGTTCCTCAGTAGTTGTACAAGCATTAACATGGAATATTCCCCCACGAGTCCATCAGCAGTCAGACAAGGACTAAAATTAAACATTTTTCCTCAATGTGTCCCTCAGTAGTCACACAAGCACAAAGCACTAAGAAAACATTCCACCACGGCAAAGGCACAGGTAATTTTGGCAGAGTTGTCATTTTTGTGACTAAGCTACCATGCATGCTGGAAAATCACTGCAGGCTGCATACTTGTTGGAAAAAGTAAAAATAATCCACAGCAATTTACAGAGTTGCTCTTTTGCTATATAAGGCAAGAAAAAATACATATTGGTTGACTTGATGCAATAGCACACTTTGGGAAATAGCTGTAGGCTGCATATTCCTTTCGTTCCAGATAGGAGTGTTGCATGTGGTTCCTATTTATGCAAGGACAGCTGTGGCAAATAAAACATTCAATCAAATTGCACTACATGCTTTGCTTCACGTTTAAGTTGTACTCCACAAAATGCCCCTATGAAATAGCAACTGAAGTTAGAAAACTGCAGCATAGCACAAAGTTGTACTCCACAAAATGCCCAGTGAAAAATAAAGTGAAATTAGAAAACTGCAACATAGCAGAAATTTATTTTATTTGACATTTGTTTACTGGGAAAGTCCGACTTGGTATGAGACAATTTTCAGCGGAGGGCCAGGGAGAAAAACTCCAGACACATTTCTTTGAATGTGGGAGGAAACTGGAGCACCCAGAGAAAACCCACATGAATGCAGGGAGGACATGCAGACTCTGCACAGAAGGAACTCCAGCCGAGAATTGATCCAGAGAACCTGTTGCTGTGAGGCGGCAACGCTAACCGCTATGCCACTGCGCCGTCCAAATTGGCTTACAAATTCATGAAATTATGAGGTTTCATGGGAGAATGCATGTGGACTAGACTGGTCTGTGTAGACGAAGTAAAGCAGTTTTAATAAAGCAGACTAATTTAAAAGCGAAATAAAATGAAAACAAAAGCAGTGAGTAGCAGGGAAGCAGCTGCAAGGTATAAGGGCTCCCATTATTGATTAAAAAAACATACCCTTCCCATGCCCAAAAGCATTTAGAACTCACACAACTAACTTATGATGTTAAGTCCATTGCATTATTTACAATGTAGAAAAATACTTTTAATTCTTACCTTTTAGCAAATAGTAGTGCAATTCAGTAAGAGATACTGGTTCACAAAATTAAGTTTGAGAAATTCCGATGGCAAAATACAGGCAACAACAGCAAAGAAAAGAAGTTCCAGACTTAACACAGATGATTTTAAACACCTTACAGGCATGGGAAGGACTATGGAACTGTAACATCACAGAATGGGTGGGTCTTTGCATTTCTTCAGTAGAATGCAAATACTGTCATGCTGATTTCAGTTTGGAGGAGAGAACTTTGCAGAAAACTGCATATAGTTAGTATCCATCTTGATGTCAGCATTTTAGAGACTCCAACAAGCTTTTCCATGATGCGAAAGTTGTTTTTTTTTTTAAGTGAAACTTTTACAGTATGGTAAGGCTCTGTATTGTTCAAGAAAAAGCAGTTGGATTAACAGGTTTTAAATGCTGCAATGCTCATTGCTTTTAGCAGGATCGGAACAGGGAAGAAAAGTGCAGAAATGCTGAGCATTTCTGAATGGAAAACAATTGTTCTCCTTTAATGGGCCAAAGTCGCTGCATTTACAGCTTCTGCCACAGAAACAAGTATATATCAAGTGCATATCACTCACTCATTAGAACTACCGTGCAGCGGTAACAAAAGTTCTTTGATCTAATGAAGATTGCAGTAATGAAATTGCTCAGTTGCCTGCAACTGTGAACACTGTTTGTGCTCTGTTAAGCAGTGCGGACCTTACACAGGTAAAAGAACATGTGTGACAATTTATATTCCACACAACAATTTCGTCGTACTGCTGTTCAGAGTGCTGTAGCAAAGTGCACCTATGCAAACGTGCAACGCAATCACTGATGGCAAGACCAGCCACTTTTCTCATTATGCATCGTGGGCAGTGGACTTTTGTTCACTGCCTTAAAATGTTGCCAGTCAACTGTGCACTCTGCCAAAGCATTCGCAAATGAGGAACACAAAAGAATAAAAAAAATATATAAAAAGAAGTATAAGACAATTGTCAGTAGTAACAGATATAGGGTAATATATAAGAAAAGGTAGGATTGCGAAGTTTCCTAAATTTGCGTGTGGTACAACCTGATCATATGCTCAGACAATCTACATTAACGCTGTCAGATACCACACTATCTGGAACTGAACCCTGAAATCAGTGCAATAATACACACTCATTTGTGTTTCTGATCCCTCTTTACCACCAACACAAGACTAGAAAATGTTACTTTCTCATTTGCTTGAACATGTCTACAGCAATGTCATACTGATAAATGCTTTACAGTAATAATGGTATACACCATTGTAATGTCAGGATGACAACACTGCTAGCTACTTCTTCTCTTGACTTTCTGAACATATTCCCTTCCTCATAGCTTAACTACAGAAATGCAATGTCATCGTCATTTATTTGCATCTTTGTTTCCATGTGTAATATAGTTTATCACGATTTTGGATAGATTTTAAGCAGGGGTGGACAGTGTTTTCTTACTACAAAGATGTCAATGTTGTTAAGACTGTTCGCATAGCTCTCACTGCTTACACCTTTGTATTGTAAGTCTACTGTGTATGATACAAACACTTTAGAGAGAACAGTCACTTCAGTATTGCTTGTTGTTGTAGTTAATGCAGTCAGAAACAGTTGCAAGCTATTAGCAGCTAACAATTGTTATTATTCCTCCAGGCTGTCCTAGGCCATGTGCATACAATTGTGTATCTACCTACACCATGTTTACATCCTCTGCACCAAGTGAATTTTTTGGTATTCAGGAATGTTTATGATTTCACACCTCATTTGCAGCTTCACAGTGCTCAGAGGGCTGAATCTACACTATAGTAAGGTAATTGTGTAGCTATGGAAGTGGAAGGAGGGAAGTCTGATTGTATACAGATAGAGCATTGTTAACAGTTACTTGGAGGAGATTGTTCTACAAATTACTGAACTATTTCATAAGTTATCAAACAACAAAAAAAGCTGTATGTGCTGGATAAATGCTTCACCAAACACTGCAAAAAATAAAGTCCAGCAGAAATCAGTAAGGTGAAGCAAAACCAAGCTATCTTCATAAAACAAACAAGTTTTATTTGGACAAACAACCATAAGTGTCTTCACAATATTAAAACTGCTTCTTCAGATGTATAAAATCACTACCATGCCTTCTCATTTATAAAGGTTATTTTAAAATTACATGATACAAAAACAATTACATCTTAAAGGCACAAAACTTTACCCTATACAAAATATTCTAAAAAGTATAATTTTCTCAACATATAAAATATATAATATAAACAGATAGAACGCATATATAATTCTACCAAAAATAAAAATAATAAACAAATTATCATTTTATTTAAGAAGTGGACGTGATTTTAACATAGATTTTATCGGAACTTTATCATTGAGTCCTGAGCCAGTATCAGCTCTGAGACTAATTATCTATTTACTCTCCAAAGACTCAGTTGCATTACATAAATCACCCCCTCTGAAACCTCTTTCTACTTTGCCTATAACCAAAGCTTAAACTTATGTTCAGAAGAAGTTTCTCCCACATGTTTGGGAAGGGCATTACTTCTAGAACCATTCCTGATGTTACATGGATACTCCCTTGCTCAGTCATTCAGACATATATCAGTCTTTCTTACATAAAACTTTTTGCATATAACACAATATGCTAGCTATACTATATGTATATTATTACATATAGCCTCAACACTAAATCTATATATTCTACCTTGATCTGGATGTAAAAATTCCTCTGAACTATATATGTACTCACAATAATTGCAACTATGACATGGCCTAACTTTACTGGGTCCTACTAGATGCTTAGGATAACATAACATCTGTTTCAAAGATTTTTCTTCTTGTACACAAACCTTGGGACATCCCCTACTATCTTCTTTATTTCTGGGTTTGTGGCCATAATCTTCCAGTCTTTCTTAGTAATATTTGTTATACCGTCAGAAATTTTAGAAAATGTTACTAATACTCTACACCTACTATCACTAGAATATTTATTTTTATTTTAGGTAAAGATGGATTAGACGAAAAATATGGTCTCCCCTAATCATCCCTACTTTTAACCACACATTCTAATAAACTGTGTACCTTATGTTTACTATATCCTCTTGGTATAAATCTCTCTCCTAAATCCACTATCTCTTTCAAGAAGTTATTATTTGCATTTACCCGAGAAATCCTTAAGTCTTGCCCCTTTACAACATTCTTAAAAATGTAATGTGGATGCATACTACTACGATGTAAAAAAATATTTTTATAGCAAGGCTTTCTATACAGTAGGGTGCCGATAGTACCACCTTGTTCCACCTTAATTAACACATCTAGATAACTAATTTCTTTATAGGTTCATAGATTAGTACTAGGCTAACTGCCCTTGTGGGCCATTTTAAGCCTAGTCAATTATCCCTTGTGAGACTCAAACCCTGCAACTTGTGTTTGTAAGGCAAATATCTTAACCATTAGGCCACCCTCCCAACCCAAAATAGGTTTATAGGTTTATAGATTAGTACTAAGCTAACTGCCCTTGCAAGACATTTTAAGCCTAGCCAATTATCCCTTGTGAGACTCATTATTCGAATGGTTTGCAGCAAGCTTCAAGAAAGTAGTGCTGTTATTTATATACTCAACAAATGTCATTAATTCTTGCTCAGTCCCATCCCAAATTAAAAACAAATTGTCCACAAACCTTATATAAAACACATTTGCAGAAAAATAACTTTTAAAAAGATTATTCAATTCCCAAATCAACATAATAAAGTTGGCGTAGCTATTGGCACAAGACGTACCCACAGCTACGCCATCCTTTTGTAAATAATTCTTATTAAACAAAAAAAAATATTATACAATATTAATTTAACCAAAAAACATAAATCTATCTTCTCCTTAGAATAATTATCTGTATCACACAGAAAATTCCCCATCCATTTCAGTCCTGTATTATTTGGAATCATGGTACAAAGCAACTGTACATCTAAAGTAACAAAATACCACTTATCCGTCCTAAAGGCAGCATGAGTACAACCGTAAAAGTCCTGTAAAAACTGTCTAGAGTCTTTCAAAATATGCTTATTAGATTCAATAAAAGGCCTCAAATTCTTCTCAACAAAAATAGACATTGCTTCAGTACACCAATTTTCCCCTGATACTGTCGGTCTTAAGGGTGGACATACAGGGTCCTTATGTATCTTAGTCAAACCCTGTATCACCAGTATTGTAGGTTTATTCACATACAAAAACTCATACAATTGTTTATCTATTGCTTTAGAAGCAAAGACTTAACCATGCTCTTAACAGTTTCAGTCATACTATAGACTTCAAACAGCCTAATCTGACTATAATATTTCACATCAGCTAATATTTTTTCATCATACCTATATACCAGTCTGATTCCATGATAACAATTGGTCCACCCTTGTCAGCTGGATGAATTACAATACTTTCATCATGCATTAAACTCAACAGAGCCTCTCTTTCTTTGTAAGGCACATTATTATATCCTTTCTTATCATTAGTATTATTACAGTGCCTATGCATGTCATCAATACATAACTTTTCAAACACCTCCTCTAGTGGATGCATATTGGGTACAAATACAATATTTGCACATACTGAACCAGCAGTATCACTAAACATATGTTTAACCATAACATTTCTTGTAAATATTTTAAAATTCAAAATTACCTCTGTAATGTCATCAACCATCAACTTTCATTGGTACAAATGAAAGTCCTTTCTGCAATCAAGACATCTCATCACTGGTCAGCTGCCTACTTGATAAATTACAAATTAAGTCATTCTCCAACATTTCTTGATGCTCAGAGCATCCGTTGTATCCTGCTGTATTTTCATTTTGTGCCTGGTTCTGCTTGTTGACCTCGATCTCTTTATATCTACCTGCTGCTTTGGAATGGAAAATTTAATGACTCCTACCTTTGTAGACTTGTACTGCTTCTAGTAGCAGAAGAATGCACCTCCACTACTACAGTGACCATTTTCTTATGCCAAGTTCTTTTGTATTTTCTGGCTTATCCGGGTCTTCAGTGATGTCAGTACTCAATGTAGAAGCTTTCTCATTGGTTGCTAATGTCTTTGTCGCAACCACTTGCTTAGCAACCACAGGCATTGCCTCTGAAGCTTCTTCCTTATTAGTCGAATAGTTAGTTCTAGTTAGGCTGGATAAGTGGTATTTTGTTACTTTAAATGAATGTATGGTTAAAAGTAGGGAAGATGAGGGGAGACCATATTTTTGCCCAATCAATCTTTATCTAAAAATAAAAATAAGTATTCTAGTGATAGTAGGTGTAGAGTACCAGTAACATTTTCTAAAACCTGTGAAGGTATAACTAATATTATTAAGAAACACTGGAAGATTATGGTCACAAACCCAGAAATAAAGAAGAGAGTGGAGGAGGTCCCAAGTTTTGTGTACAAGAAGAAAAAATCTTTGAAACAGATGTTGTGTTATCCTAAGCATCTAGTAGGACCCAGTAAAGTTAAATATAAGAAAAATGCTAGTAATTTTGTTACTAGACCATGTCGTAGTTACAATTATTGTGAGTACATAGATAGTTCAGGGGACTTTTTACATCCAGATCAAGGTAGAATATATAGGTTTAGTGTTGAGGCTATATATAATAGTATACATATAGTATATCTAGCATATTGTGTTATATGCAAAATATTTTATGTAGGAAAGACTGATAGATGTCTGAAGGATCAAGTAAGGGAGCATCTATGTAACATCAGGAATGGTTCTAGAAGTAATGCCCTTGCCAAACATGTGGGAGAAAATTCTTCTGAACATAAGTTTAAGTTTTTGGTTCTAGGCAAAGTAGAAACAAGCTTGAGGGGGGTGATATATACAATGCAACCGAGTCTTTGGAGAGTAAATGGATAATTAGGCTCAGAGCTGATACTGGCTCAGGTCTCACTGATAAAGTTCTGATTAAACCTATATTAAAAGCACGTCCACTTCTTAGATAAAATGATAATTTGTTTATTATTTTTATTTTTGTTAAAATTATATATGTGTTCTATGTGTTTATATTGGATTCACTTTATATCCTCGAAATACTGAAATGTCAAAATTCAGTTTTTCGAAGCTATAAAGTCGAAACCTTAAAACAACGAAAACTCAGAAGCACGAAATTCAAAATCTCGCACATCGGAGATGTTGAATTTCAGGCTTCTACTCCACACACACGCGCACACACACACACACACACACACACACACACACACACACACACACACACACACACACACACCTTCCTCCCCACACACAAACACAAGCTCTCTACTACATAAAAGCAGGGGGGCAATACCCCTGCACCCCCCATGGGGGCTGTACCCCACACCCCCCTACTTAAATATTCTAACTCCGAGGTCGCACTACATACAAACACACATACAACACCACCACACAAGCTACATTCTCCTCACACACACACACACACACACACACACACACACACACACACACACACACACACACACACACACACACACACACACACACACACACATCACAGCAGCAAAACACACTAACACACACCACAGCCCTTACCCAAAACCCTTAACACATACACACTTACCTGAATCCATAACCACAGCGAAACCTCAGGAGAGCGAAATTCAAAACCTCTGGTATTCGAAGTTTTCAATTTCGCGTTTCTGAGGTTTCACTCTTTTTCAGGATTCCACTTTATGGACTCAAAATACTGAATTTCGATATTTCAGTATTTCGAGCTTCTAAAGTGAATCCATTTATATTATATATTTTATATGTCGAGAGATTTATAGATTTTAGAATATTTTGTATAGGGTAAAGTTTTGTGCCTTTAAGAGGTAATTGCTTTTGTACCATGTAATTTTAAGATAACCTGTATAAATGAGAAAGCATGGTAGTGACTTTATACATCTGAAGAAGCAGTTTTAATACTGCAAAAGTACTTATGGGTTGTTTGTCCAAATAAAATTTGTTTGTTTTATGAAGATAGCTTGGTTTTGCTTCACCTTACTGATTTCTGCTGGACTTTATTTCATAAGTTATGTTTGCCACTACACACATACTGCTTACATGTTTATATCTGGAATATATTTTAGTATACAAAGGAAAAAAATTTACAATGTATGCAATTTTGAAATTTCACATATATATATATATATATATATATATATATATATATATATATATATATATATACAGAATCAGAATCAGATTTATTGGCCAAGTGTGCACGCATACAAGGAATTTGACTCCAGTTTCAGTGACTCTCCAAGTATGAATTACATAAATGACATACATACAACTATTAAGAACAAGACAAACAACATTCATGCAACTATCAAGAAAAAGACAAAAAAGTAAATATACATATACATATACATATACATATACCTACAAGGTGCAAAGTGCAACTCAGTGCAAGAAATACTGAAATAAACTCTGAAAGAAACAAGTATTAACAATATATAAACAATACTGCAGAATCCTCAGGATATTAATCTATAACGCCTAGCTGATGGTTATAGATAAAAAAGATGGTGGCCTGGATGTGAAGGGTTGGTGATGATTTTCCCTGCCATTTTCATGACTATGGTATAGTACAGGTCCTGTAAGGAGGGCAAACTAGCACCAAAGATATTTTTCACACCTGACTATTTGATGTAACCTATTTTTGTCATGATTAGACAGAAATCCAAACCACACTGTTATGGATGAGCTCTGATCAGACTCAATGACTGCTGTATAGAACTGAATCAACAGTTCCTGTGAGAGGTTGAACTTCCTCAGGTATCACAGAAAGTACATTCACTGTTGTGCTTTTTTTTTTATGATGGACCCTACATTGGTCTCCCACTTCAAGTACCGGCAGATTATAGATCCCCAAAACTTGAAGGATTCCACAACTGACACAGCAGTATTAAATATAAAGAGGGAGGATAATATTGTAGCACCACTCCTAAAGTCCACTGTCAGCTCCATAGTTTTAAGAGTGTTCAGTTCCAGATTGTTCTCACTATACCAAAAGGCCATCTGCTTAACCTCCCACCTGTATGCAGACTCATCACCAATCCTGATAAGCCAGATGATAGCTATATCATCATCATATTTAATACATTTGACAGAGGGGTCCTTAGAGGTGCAGTCATTAGTATAGAGGGAGAAAAGCAGTGGGGAGAGCACACATCCCTGGAGGGCACTTGTATTGATCGTGCGATAGCTAGATGTACGTTTCCCTACTTTTACCTACTGTTTCCTATTGGTTAGAAAATCGGTGATCCCTTGACAGGTGGAAACAGGAACAAAAAGTTGAGAGTTTCAAGTGAAGAAGTTCTGGAATTATTGTATTAAATGCAGAGCTGAAGTCCACAAACAGAATCCTTGCATATGCCCCTGGGTTGTCAAGATGTTGCAAGATCTAGTGCAGGCACATATTAACTGCATCATCCACTTACCAATTCTCTCGATAAGCAAACTGAAGGGGGTCCAATGAGGGAGCTGTAATATATTTCAAGTGAGCTAACACCAGCCTTTCAACAGTCTTCATGACCACTGATGTCAAAGCAACAGGCTTGCAGTCATTCAGTCCTGTTGTAGTGAATTTTTTAGGCACTGGAATGATTGTGGCTTGTCTGAAACATAAGGGAACTTCAAACAGCTCTAATGATTTATTAAATATCCCAGTAAAAACAGGAGCCAGTTGATCAGCACAGGTTTTTAAACAGGAGGGTGAAACCCCATCTGGACCAGCTGCTTTCTTAATTTGCTGTCTTTTAAAATAATACACATCCTCCTCAGAGATAGTTAATGCAGGCTGAATGTTAGAATGTGTGGAAGAAAGAGTCATATAAGTCTGAACACTGACAGACCTAGTAACAATGTCATTTTTGCCTCCGGCTTATCAAACCTGCAGTAAAAAGCATTCAAGTTATCAGCCAGCTGGTAATTAGCTGCAGTGTAGGGGGATGGTTCCCTGTAGTTTGTAATGTTTGTAGAACTTTCACACTGATGCAGGATCATTGGCTAAAAACTGTTTTTCAGCTTCTCAAAATAGTTCTTTTTAGCCAAATGAAAAAAAAAACACCAATTTACGAAACTAAAAACTTGGTAGCTTGAAAATACGTGAAATAGGACCAACAGAAGACCACTGACACTGCTGTATAAAGTTTAGCGTTTTCTTTCATTTAATACCAACGAACTTCTTCAGAACAAATAAACACTGCTCAATCCACTTCTTAAATACAAATTGATTAATTGGTAACCCAATCACATTGGTTCAGCAATAAAATACTCAAACAGGCAAATCTTAAAATAATATATACATCTGTTTCTATGCATGTTTTATACATATTTAAAATATAACCTCTTACATATATATAGGTTCATAGGTTCATAGGTTCATACTAGGCTATCTGCCCTATGGCATTTATAAGCCTAGCCAGAGTGTGTTTGGCTTTCGCCACCCATTTTAAATTAATTTTGCTATGCCTTTTTTGAGGTTAGTATACTGTGCCTCTGTCTAACAGTGACACAGAAGTGATAGCCGGGGTAAACCTACGATCTCCCATCCACTCATCAAGATTCCTCTTGAAGAGAGTCAATGTGGGACTCTGCCTAACCTGGACTGGGATTTTATTCCAGAGTGAAGGGAGCCTCTGGGTTATGAATCTGTCCCTCCAGCATGTCCTATGTATATATAGTTCATGCAAGTTAGCAGCATAATCTTCAAAGACACTCCAGTCTATACAATCAAAGCAGGCTTGCAGTTTCAGCATTGCCTCTATTGCTGTATTGATCACAGGTTTAATAGATTTTAACTCGCTCTTATAGATAGGAACCAAATTAATCAGACAGTGGTCAGAAAAGCCCAAAGTTGCATGGGGGACAGCATGATAAGCCTGTTTTAACACTGTATAACAATGATCCAGTGTGTTCCTCTCTTTGATATGACACTTTATATGTTGTGTAAATTTAAGAAGTTCATGGCTGAGATTTGCCTTATTAAAATCTCCCAGAATAATTAGAAGGGAGTTTGGTTAATTCTGCTCCAAGCACATTACCGATCAGACAGTTTTTGTAGTGCTGTCCTCACACAGGCTTGAGGCGGAATGTAAACACTAACCAGAATAAATGAAGAGAACTCCCGAGGTGAATAAAAAGCTCTACAATTAACACAAAGCATTTCTAAGGGCAGCACATTTTACTTAACACTGTGACATCATTACACCAACCTTCATTGAGATAAAAGCAGATTCCACCTCCTTTACTCTTCCCTGATGCCTCCAATACTCTGTCCGCTCTGTAAAGTTGAAAGCCAGGCAGATGTAATGAAAAGTCTGGAATGGATTCATTTAGCCCGGTTTCTGTGAAACAGAGTACAGAAGAAAGTGAAAAATCCTTGTGAGTTTCATTGAGAAGTAGCAGTTCATCCATCTTATTGCATAAGAAGTGGAGGTTTGCCATTTATAAACATGGGAGTACAGTTCAAAAACGTCTCTGTCTCAGCCTAACCAGTGCACCAGCTTGCTTCCCCCTTTTGCGATGCCGATGTCTACCTCTGCTGTTGACAGTTGCTGCTCCTCCAGCTAGGATCTCCAGACAATTTCTTAATTGTGAAAAATCTGGTGTCAAATTGCATGACATGAATTGCCGTATATTTAACAATTCTTCACGGGTATACTTAATTACAACTGAGCACCAAACAACAGGACAAATAAACAAAAACAAACAGAATACTAAAGAACACTGAACCAAGGCTGCCATTCTTGGTACCATCTTGTTTTTACTGCACCCTCCCACCCTGTGAGAATGATGATGTCTGTACCATGGGCTTTGTACATTTCTGTTTGACATAGGGTTGCATATATATCTGATGCACAGAGTGGATAGGTACAAGACTGACAGTATGCAGGTAGTTTATCCTCTTACACATTTGTTCATGTAATACATGTATGAAGACTGGTAGAGATGGGTAAAGGCTGCCAGCCTAGTCAAATATAATTTGATACATAATTCTGGCATTTGTAAATATAAATGTAAAATACAGGCTTGTTTCTTAAATGAGAGAAAATACTGTAAAATATGAACTTCAAGATTGTAGCAACATTGCCATCTGCTGTAAGGAAAACTAAGTCAAGCATTTCACATCTGTTCTTTGAAATTAAAATTATGTCTTGTATGTTCTTTTGATCTCCAGAGCTCAGAGCCATTTGGTCTGGACTAGCACATTCTTTCTATTGTTTTAACTTAAGGAATAATTACTAGAGTGTACATGTGAAATATCTTTTATTGTTGCAGCTTCCTGAGCAGGTGTTAGCTTGCTAAATAATGTAGCCTGTTGGCCTGGGAATGCCAGGCTAAGTGTCAAAGAAATTATGTAATGGGAACTAAATGAGGATGATATAATCTGGGAGGGCCCAGCAGAAATGTTTGTTAGTGATTTTAAAAACTATTGCTCAGAGACTGCAAGCATTTTGATCTTGTACATCTAACTCAGCACTGCCTTATGCTCTCTTAAGTACGTTATCTTAGAAGTATGTTTTCTTGTAGCAGTAGCTAGGAAATTAGAAAAGATTAGACTAAGTGTTTTTTCTATTATGTCAGAACTGTACTACTGAATTATTTTAAGTTTCCGTGTGATCTCTGAACTCTTGAGTAGCATTGTATTGTAGTAGTATTGTCTTGTGTTTTTAGTATTTATTATTAAATATTTTAAACCCTTTTAACTGTGGCTGGTATATGTAGTGATAATTTAAGCTCTAGAGTACATGGCATGCTTATAAGTGATCCTGTACTAAGCCCTTCCAATAAGCCTTGATTGCTTAGTTACACTACTATTGGATAATAATATTGCACAGTAATAATTGGACACCCTTTTAACGGCTTTTGGGTAGCTGATAAATATTAGCTTGTGGTGGCAGTAATTACTACTGTATAGTCTGGGTATAGGGGCACAGCTGGAGAATCTGTGTCAGCCTTTCCCAGGAGTGTCTGTGAAGTTGTATAAATACTTTTCTCAGAGTGTGTGTGTGTCAGCTACTTGGGCAGGGAAACGAAGCACTGGTTGGACAGAGAGGGTACTGGAGGTTAGCTTGCCAGCTAGGCTGAGATCTGGACCCTGTAGCTGTGCCAGTGGGGAGTATTATTGGGGACCTGGGGAGCAAGGGAGCGACCAGCCCTGGACTGACTGTGATCTCTGTGTGCTCTTAAGGGAAATTGCACTTTACAGTGTGTATTTGTTATCCTTTCCTCTTATATGAGATGCCCTCTCTGGTGTTAGTGGTGAGGATTGAGGCTCCTTGATTGCTGGGCCAGGGCACAGGCATCACATATTAATTGGTGGCAGTGGTGGGATAAGATATCCTCACATATTAATTGTTTGGCAGCGGTGGGATCCACATCACATAATAATTATTTGGCAAATACTAATTGGCTTGTAGTGGTGTGGGTAGAGTGGATCCTATAGCTTATGTACTGTGATCTCTGAAGGTGGTTTGTACTCTAAAACAGCCAAGCAGTGCATGCTCAGAGTTCAGATCACAATTGTTTTATTTCTTTTGTTAGCTTAGTTAGTCAGGGTGAGCAGCCAGCATGTCAGCAAAAGAGTATGGAAAGCTGACAAGGAGCTAGCTGGTGGAGATGTACCAGGCTAGGTGACTGGTGCATGGAAACCTGACTAAGGCAGACCTGACTGCAGCCTTGGTTATAGCTGCATCAGAAAATAGCATCCAGGAGGACAATAAGTATGGCAGTGGAGATACAATATCCTCGCAGAATGGACTGCTCAACCTTTCTGCGAAGGACAATCAGACTGGCAGTGGAGATACAATATCCTCGGAGAATGGACAGCTCAACTTTTCTGCAGTGGACTTAAAAATCCAGCTGGAGCTAAAGAGGCTTGAGTTGGAAGCCAGGCATTTGGAGATAGAAGCTGAAGAAAAGGAGTGTCAGAGAAGGCATGAGAGGGAAATACTGACTCTTTACCAGAGTCATGCAGGTAATGCGGAAGGGAGTAACTGGACCCCAAAAGCACAACAGGTCAGTAAATTTCTTCCGCAATTTAAATAGGGGAATAATTTTGGTAGTTTCATTCATATGTTTGGGGGGGTATGCAAACAGTATAGTGTTGACCAAAGGCTCTGGGTATGGTTCCTGACCCCCTTACTCCATGGGAAAGCTGTAACTTTTTTGTCAAAAATGCCTGACTCTGTCTGTTTTGATTATACTGCTATAAAAATGTCTTTTAGAATGTTTTAAGATAACACCTGAAATGTATAGGAAAAAGTTTCCTGAGCATAGATGCAAGGCAGATGAAAGTGTGTGTGAATATGTTGCTGAACTGAGCACTTATTTTCATAGCTGGGTGAGTGGATGTCAGGTCACCACTTTTGAAGGGTTGGCAGACCTTTTGTTGAGGGAACAAGCCCTTAGCACTTTGCCTGAGGACATGAGGATCTGGTTAGCTGATAGACAATGTGCTACTTCAGATGAGTTGGGGAAGAAGGAAGACCTATACCTAGCAAGCAGGGCAGCCCTGCACAGGAAGGGGACCCCCAGTACTGCTCATGGGTCTAAAGGAACCCATGGTGGGCAGCACAGACTACCACAACAGAATCTGCCAGTCTCAGGGGAAGCCACTAGTCCAGGTACACATCCAGGAGCTAGAGTTAAATGTTTTGAATGCAACCAGTGGGGCCATGTGGCATACAGGTGTCTACAGAGGCAAGGTGGGAAACCAAAGGTGAGGGAGCCAGAAAGTGGGAAAGACAAAATGCCAATAGTAGGTTGTCTTGAGACAACAAGGGTACTAAACTACCATCCTGTAGATGTCCTGAGAGGGAAGGATTTGGATGAGGCAGTACCATATGCTTATGCAGTTACATGTGGTCAGGCTAGGAGACAAGCACATGGGTCTGGTAGCCTAGGGAAGACCCAGACAAACTGCATACTTGCAGCCAGGACTGGTGAGGTGGTTACTTCAGGGAGTGATCTATGCTGTAGCAGTGAGACTGAAGGTGAGCCACAGCTGCTTGTGGGTACTAATGTTCCCTTGGCAGGGTAACTGCAAAGGTAGAGGTGAGTAGTAGTACCCAGGCTAACAGTGAGGCACCACTGTCAGAGGATGCCAGACTTCCTGTGGAAGGGGAGCTGGGAAGGGTTACAAGGAGAGAGTTGAGACAGGCTCAGCTCTCAGACCCTACATTGTAAGGCCTGAGGCAGGTAGCTAGGGAGGCACCTGATTCTCAAGGGAAGTGGGACTCTGTATACTAGGACAAAGGGTTACTATACAGAGAGTGGACCCCTGAGGGAGGGCTAGAAGTTGAGAGAGTACAGCAGTTGGTAGTGCCTAGAGCCTACCGGTTGGCGCTTCTAGCCATAGCCCATGATATTCCCTTTGCAGGTCATATGGGCATAAAACATACAAAGAGACATATTATGCAAAACTTCTATTGGCCTGGAATTTCCAGAGATGTAACAGGGTACTGCAGGACCTGTGAGCAGTGACAAAAGGTAGGCAAAGCAGGAGACAAAGTGAGAGCTCCTATGATGCCTTTGCCTGTGATTGAGGAGCCACTTCAGAGGGTAGCTATGGATATTGTGGGTCCTCTGAGTACCCCAGGTTCCACAGGGAAAAAGTATATCCTAGTGGTAGTGGATTATGCTACACGATACCCTGAGGCAGTGGCTTTGTCCTCCATTGAGGCAGAGAAGGTGGCAAATGCTTTGTTGGAGATTTTCAGCAGGGTGGGTTTCCCAAAATAAATACTGTCTGACAGAGGTGCCGATTTCATGTCAGACCTGCTGGCTTGTCTGTGAAAGTCCTGTGGGGTGGAGCACATGAAGACAACCCCTACCATCCCCAGACTAATGGTCTTGTTGAGAGGTTAAACTCTACAATTACGTCCATGCTACAGACATTTACAGATCCGTTTAAGAGGGAGTGGGACAAATATTTGCCCCATCTGTTGTTTGCTTACAGAGAGGTTCCCCAGGAATCCACAGGTTTTTCACCCTTTGAGTAGATGTATGGGCATAGGGTGAGGGGACCTCTAGATTTAATTTGAGATGAGTAGGAAGGTGAGTGTGAGTCTCACAAGGAGTCTGTTGTGGCATATGTTCTAAACCTCAGGACAAGGCTCAGGGAACTCATGGGCTTGGCCCAGGAGAATCTGGCAGAAGCCTAACAACAGAAAAAGGTGTGGTATGACAGGAATGCTCGAGCTAGAGAGAATGCTGTGAGGCAGCAGGTAATGGTTCTCATTTCTGTCAGACACAACAAGCTGCAAGCAGCTTGGGAGGGTCCCTACAAGGTGGTAAGAAAGGTTAGTGATGTTAACTACATGGTGGAACTGCTAGGCAGGTGGCAGGGGCAAAAATTGTACCATGTTAACATGATGAAACCTTACCATGATAGGGAGGCCGTTGTGCTGAGCATTTGCAGTGGATTGCAGGAGGAGTCTGAGGGAGATCTGGTGACTGATCTCCTCAGTGAGGCATGGGCTGACACCTCAGTGGAAGGGGTAGCAATGTCCCAGCAGCTATCTCCTACCCAGGTTCGAGAAATCTGAGCAGTGTTGCAGGAATTTGGGGACATGTTCACTGGGAAACCAGGGTGCACCCATTTGGTGCAGCACCAGGTGGATACAGGACCCCAAATGCCTATTAGGATGGCCCCTTATAGGGTGTCTGACAGAGTCAGACAGACTCTGAGGGAAGAGGTACAGGAGATGTTGGAACTAGGGATGATTCAAGAGTCCAACAGTCCCTGGGCTCCCCAGTGGTGCTGGTGCCAAAGAAAGATGGCAGCACCAGGTTCTGTGTGGACTACAGGAAATGAAATAGTCACACAGAGTCAGATGCTTACGCCATGCCTAGGACAGATAAGGCCCTGGAGCAGCTGGGCGGGGCTAATTATCTTACAACCATTGATCTTACCAAGGGTTACTGGCAGGTGCCCTTGAATCCCAGTGCTAGAGAGAAGTCAGCCTTTATGAATCCTTTTGGCTTGTATGAGGTCACAAAGATGATCTTTGGGATGAAGAATGCCCCAGTGACTTTCCAGAGGTTGGTAGATAATACCCTAGCAGGAGCAGGAGGGTTTGCCCTTGCTTACCTAGATGATATTGCAATCTACAGCCATTCCTGGCCAGAGCACCTTCAGCATGTCAGGATGGTGCTGGGCAGACTACAGAGAGCAGGGATGACCATTAAGCTGAACAAATGTCAGGTGGGTATGGCAGAGGTCTCCTACCTAGGACCTACTAAAGTGGAAGTGATTCAGGCATGGCCTGCACCTGTTACCAAAAAGCTGGTGAGGGCATTTTTAGGGACAGCAGGGTACTACAGAAAGTTCGTCCCTAGTTTTAGTATCATAACTGCTCCCCTCATAGACCTGACAAGGAAGAACAGGTCAGATAAGGTAGTGTGGACCCCAGCATGTGAGCAGGCATTCCAGAAGCTTAAAGAAACTATGGGAGGACCCCACATGTTAGCCAGTCCAGATTACAGCAAATAAGTTGTTGTGCAAATAGATGCTTTGAACCATTGCTTGGGGGCTGTACTTAGCCAGATTTCTTCAGAGGGGGAAGAGCACCCAGTGGTTTATCTCAGTCGTAGGCTCCAACCCAGGGAGGAATGCTATGCAGCTGTAGAAAAAGAATGTCTAGCCATAGCGTCGGCACTGCAGAAACTTCAGCCTTATCTGTATGGAAGAAAATTCACTGTAATGACAGATCACAACCCTCTAACATGGTTAAACAGAGCCAGTCCGCAAAATACTAAGTTGCTAAGATGGAGCCTGGGGTTGCAAGAATATATGTCTGTGCAGCACTGCAGTGGGAGTAGCAATGCCAAAACAGATGGGGTCTCAAGACAGGGAATGGGGTGAGGTACACTCAGATAGACCTAACCCTCTCAAGCAGTGTTTCTAAAGGGTCACCTGAAAAACTAGCTTGAGTTCTCTGGGGGAGGGAGAAACGTGAAGACTGGTAGAGATGGGTGAAGGCTGCCAGCCTAGTCAAATAGAATGTGATACATAATTCTGGCATTTGTAAATATAAATGTAAAATACAGGCTTGTTTCTTAAATGAGAGAAAATACTGTAAAATGTGAACTTCAAGATTGTAGCAACATTGCCATCTGCTGTAAGGAAAACTAAGTCAAGCATTTCACATCTGTTCTTTGAAATTAAAATTATGTCTTGTATGTTCTTTTGATCTCCAGAGCTCAGAGCCATTTGGTCTTGACTAGTACATTGTTTCTATTGTTTTAATTTAAGGAATAATTACTAGAGTGTACATATGACATGTCTTTTATTGTTGTAGCTTCCTGAGCAGGTGTTAGCTTGCTAAATAATGTAGCCTGTTGGCCTGGGAACTCCAGGCTAAGTGTCAAAGAAATGATGTAATGGGAACTAAATGAGGATGATGTAATCTGGGAGGGCCCAGCAGAAATGTTTATTAGTGATTTTAAAAACTATTGCTCAGAGAGAGACTGTAAGCATTTTGATCTTGGACATCTAACTCAGCACTGCCTTATGCTCTCTTAAATAAGTTATCTTAGAAGTGTGTTTTCTTGTATTAATAGCTAGGAAATTAGAAAAGATTAGACTAAGTGTTTTTTCTGTTATGTCAGAACTGTACTACTGAATTATTTTAAGTTTCCGTGTGATCTCTGAACTCTTGAGTAGCATTGTATTGTAGTAGAATTGTCTTGTGTTTTTAGTATTTATTATTAAATATTTGTAAACCCTTTTAACTGTGGCTGGTTTATGTAGCGATAATTTAAGCTCTAGAGTACATTGCATGCTTATAAGTGATCCTGTACTAAGCCCTTCCAATAAGCCTTGATTGCTTAGTTACACTACTATTGGATAATAATATTGCACAGTAATAACTGGACACCCTTTTAATGGCCTTTGGGTAGCTGATAAATATTAGCTTGTGGTGGCAGTAATTACTACCGTATAGTCTGGGTATAGGGGCACAGCTGGAGAATCTGTGTCAGCCTTTCCCAGGAGTGTCTGTGAAGTTGTATAAATACTTATCTCAGAGTGTGTGTGTGTGTGTGTGTGTGTGTCAGCTACTTGGGCAGGGACACGAAGCACTGGTTGGACTGAGAGGGCACTGGAGGTTATCTTGTCAGCTAGGCTGAGATATGGATCCTATAGCTGTGCCAGTGGGGAGTCTTATTGGGGACCTGGGGAGCAAGGGAGAGACCACCCCCGGACTGACTGTGATCTCTGTGTGCTCTTAAGGGAAATTTCCTCTTTACTGTGTGTATTTGTTATCCTTTCCTCTTATATGAGATGCCCTCTCTGGTGTTAGTGGTGAGGATTGAGGCTCGTTGATTGCTGGGCCAGGGCACGGGCATCACAACAAGTTCCATACTTACCCTGACATTACTGTAGTTATGAGTTGTGTGCTGTGGGGCTGTCTCTGTCTAATGCTATCAATACACATACATTACATGGGTAAATAATATTTGTGGACACTGGATAGCATCACTTTTAATATTTTTATGTGCTCAGGTTGCTATGTGTATTCCTTTGCCTGTGAGTGTATGTGTGTGCTATCATTTGCCACTTAGTTGCTTGGTGTGTGCGCTGAAGTTTGAGTCTTAGATGTTGAGTGTGTGTGCTTTCCTTTGCCTCTTATCTAGGGCAAGGGCAAGGGCATATTGTGCACACCTACATCTGCTGGCTACCTCTGCAGCTGGAGGTTCTCCCTCAGAATTCTCGTCTGTATGTGTTGCAGGTGCTGGACCTGCCTGTGGTCCAGAAATGTCTGGTCCTGGCCCTTGCTGTCCCTGTTGTAGCTTGTTTCCTCAAGATGATATTGTACAACAAGGCACAGTCTGTGACAATTTCTGCACAGGTGCCTGGGTCATACTGCAGGGCACCCCAGATGTGTCTAGACAGTGGAAACATGACTTCAGCATGCCAAATGCATACTCTATGATGTTTCTAGTTTGAGCATGGGCATAATTGGATTCTTCTTCTGTGGGGGTGTGCTTTTCTGCTGGGGTGTCACGAGCCCCGGTTCCAGTGCATAACCTGCATCACCAAGCAGATGCCTTGTCTACCATCACTGAGCCCTGGAGCCTTTACAAGTCTAGCCCATAGGATTACCCTGGCATCGTGCCACCGAACCTTTGTTCCCAGTGTCTCTGTCGAGTAGAGCCACTGGAGTGATCCCCAGGGTGAATCTTCTATTTCCCATCCACTCATCAATCATCTCTTGAAGAGGGCCAGTGAGGTGCTCTGCTTGACATGTATGGGAAGTCTATTCCAGAGCATGGGCAGTCTCTGGGTTATGAACCTGTCCCTCCAGCATGTTCTGTTGATTGTGGTAGTGAGGTTGAGGTCTCTGGAGCTTGTGGTGCAGAGGGATTGGGATTTCTTTAGATGTAGCATTTCTAACAGAGCTGGGTCAGACATGACTTTGTAAGTCAAGCAGAGATCACCTCTAAGGTGATATGAGACAGGGAATAGTTGGAGTTTTTTTGAGTCTGTCCATATATGACAAGTGTTTAAGGCCTAGGATCCTCTTTGTGAGGTACTTTTGTGGCCTGTCCAGCTGTTGCAGGTGTCTAGTGAGGTACATGCCAAATGGGGCATTGTATTGGATGACTGGCCTAATGAGGGAAGA
The DNA here is from genome assembly GCF_019279795.1 of Protopterus annectens. Lineage (NCBI taxonomy): Eukaryota > Metazoa > Chordata > Ceratodontiformes > Protopteridae > Protopterus > Protopterus annectens. The sequence continues at coordinate 547,757,031 of NC_056741.1, read as the reverse complement.
GTAGAGGGAGACAGTGACCTCTTTCTTCCTGGATGCAAAACCCTTTGTAATGAGATGTGCCACATAGAAGGACTTTCTGACCACAGTGGCAATGTGGTGGTCAAAAGAGAGGTTGCTGTCAACCTGTGTTCACAGATCTCTAATAATGCCTTCTGTGTTCAGTGAACTACTATTGATGTGGTAATTCAAGTGAACTGGGTTTTTCCCATGGGGGATGATGACACATTTTTTGGCACTGAGCTTAAGGCCATGGTTCTGACACCAGTCGTTGGTCTCAGTGAGGCCTTTCTGTAGGATGTCAACATCACTTGGGGAGTTAATACTAGCTCCCAACTTGCAATCATCTGCGAACTTTGTCAGCCAGAGTCCCTTCATGTTGGCCTGGACTTCAGAGAAGTAGATACCAAACAGGAGAGGACCCAGGACCGAACCCTGTGGGACTCCACTCGTGACTGGTCTGCAGTCTGACTTGGAGTCAGCTACTTTCACACTGTGGGTTCTATCTGTGAGCCAGTTTGCAACCCATCTAGTGATATAGGGGTTGATGCCTAGCTTGGTGAGTTTTTCTATGATTCCTGAGTGGGGAATGGTATCAAAGGCCTTGGCCAGATCAAGGTAGGCTGTATGAATCACATTGCCTTCATCCACAGCTCTGGTGACTGACTCAAAGAAGTCGACCAAGTTGAGCAGGCATGATCTACCCTTCACAAAACCAAACTGTGTGGGATCCAGAATTTGGAGATTCCCTCTATCCTTGTGTATTAGGTCCATGATAATGCGTTCCATAGCTTTGCATATCAGACTCATCAGGCTAATGGGGCGATAGATCCCAGGATCTCCAGTCGCTCCTCCTTTGTGGGGAAGGATGACTGTAGCAGTGCGCCATTTGGTAGGGAGGTGAGGCTATGACTGAACAGGGCACACAGGTGAGGTGACAGTTCACTGTGTGGTTCATGTAGTACACAGCCAGGGATATTGTCAGGTCCTATAGAAGCTGTATTCTTGGCCTTGAACAGTGCTGTTTTAACCTGTGCAGCAGTAATACTGGGTGCCTGGCAATCTACTGGTATTGTGATTGGTCCTTTGGGGGGAGAGAGGGGTAAAGTTGGCACTGAATCTGTTGGCCAGTATATTGGCAATATTTGTTGGCTCGGTATAGGAGGTACCAATGTGCAGTAGCTCAGAGCAAATCTGGGTATTGCCGTGGAGATTCTTTACATAACTATAGAAGGCCTTGTGGTTGTCTTTACTATCTGCTGCAATTCTGTTTTCATAGCTAGCTTTAGAGGATTTGATGAGGTATCTCAACTTTTTGTTGAGGCTGATAAGGGAATATTTCCAGTCTTGGGACTTTACCTTATTCCACATCAGTTTCCTCCTTCTGTTGTAGAGTTTGTTTATGGCAGGGGACCACCAGATTAGCTTCCTTTTTTTTGGAGGAGAGCATCTTGGTTCTACTGGGTATGGCGAGATCCATTCATTTGTGTATGTGCTTGTACAGTGCATCAGTGTATGATTCAGCAGTCATGCAACTATTCTCCATTTGCATGGATGCCATGAAGTTAGCCACCTCTGTTTTTAGGAGCCCAAAGTTAGCTTTGGAGAAGCTTTTCATGGTGGTTACCTTTGCAGGGGGGGGGGGGGAGGGGGGGATTTCCAAGGTGATTAGTTTGTGGTCAGATCTAACCAGGGAGGAGTTGATTATTGGTGTACAGCAACGGTCGCCCATGTTAGTAATGACCAGGTCAGGGATGTTGCTACCTCTATTGGGGGTAAGAACGAGCTGGTCCAGGGCATTGGAATTAATGAATTCCAGGAAACTTTGAACAAATGTATTGGTACATAAGTAGTTTTCCCACTTAATAGAGGGGTAGTTGAAGTCGCCCAGTATGAGAGTGTTAGGCTGGACCCTAATATTCTCCACGGTGCTTAGGAACATGGAGTGTGAATCTTGGGGCATGGTTGGGGACCTATAGCAGGCTACAATCTGAATCACTGTCTTACCCAATGTTAGCTGCACCTGAAGTATTTGAGATGCATTACGTTGGGCTACCAGTCTAGAGGTGTGCGCATCCTTTATAAATATGAAAACACCACTACCTTTGGAGCTTTGGTCCAAGTTCTGGGGCCAAAAGGTATGGAATGAGTTATAGCCTGGTAGTGCAGGGCTGCTTTCTGCTGCCTTGAACCAGGTCTCTGTTACAGCACAAATGTTGATGTTCTCCATTTTAAGGAGTGCTTCGAGTGAGTGCATTTTGAGATTTAGGCTTCTAGCATTGAGCAGCATGACCCTCATTCACCTCTCTTGTCTCTTTTCCAATAGCCTAGAAGAAAAAGACATTGGTCACTTGATGTTTCTGATCACAACTAGTCCACTGGCAACTTGAGCATGTTCTTAAACTGAGATCATTGCTATTTTATATGGAGATGCAGTTTCTGTGTCAGTAAGCTGGCTGTAGGTGAAGTAGATTGATGACGTAATTTGTAAATTATTTTATTAATCAGATACACCCTGTAACACAAGTGTGTTCTTTCAGGGGGGGGGGGTTGAATCAGGAGCACTATCTTTCAGATAATGCAGATGACTAAAGCTCTGACTTGTTAATGAGCTGTTTCCTGTGCCAAGGGTGCATGGTTTGAATCTTTCTGCATCCATTTTCCTACTATGTGACTTTGAGCAAGTCTCTTACCAAGACAGTGCTTTGAAATGATTGGGAATCTGGACTAGGCTCCTTAACGTCTCCTAGACTGCATGCCTGGTACCTATCTATGAACCTAAAAGTCACTCACTCAAAGTCTCATAGTACACAAGTGGAGACTATGGGAATGAAACTATTGAGTGTAGGATGAGCATTGCTAATAACGCATAACCTTAATGGTCTTTACTGCAACATTAAGGTATACTGCAAGGCAATTGCCAGAACAATACATTTTTATGGAGGCTGTGAATGGATTCCACAGTCTAAGAGCCACAGAAAGAAGAATTAGAGGTCCTTGTGTTAGTATAGTACTTATGATTATTAGATTTAGTTTATTACATGTAGCAGTGGGAGGACTGAAAGCTTGGGGGGGGGTGCCCATTGGTAGTCTGAGGGCTATAACTGTATTCTTTGTAATTGTGGTAGTGAAAGTGTGAACTGGGGGTGAATATATGTTAAGTCCAAGGTTGCAGTACCTTGGAGTATTCCCCTACTCTGAGGTATAGAGTTATAGTGATTTCAGTTAGACTATAGGAGCACCAGAGGCGTGGGGGTTTGAAGCCCCCATTGTTGGTGTCACCTCTCAAAAAATGCTTTAAAGTATAACAATGAGTTTTGGAAATTATTTGTCTGACTGATTTTTTTATGTGTTGGGATTTTCAAGATCATTTCCTGAATTTCCAGTATTTAGTTGCTGATACGCCTGGGAAAAAGCTTGAGGAGTCTGGCTATGACCACATCATTTTCATCGTATAGTATTAGAATATGTATTTTTTTAAATGTCATAAGGCAAATAAGACTCGCAGATGACAGTAACAAGTAAGCCTGAGTAAAACTACAGCAAATTTGCATATAATACTGTAATAAACTTTATTCCTTTTAGTAAGCAGAGATACTAATGACTGTGTCAACGCCATAAAATCAGAAAAAAAACGTATTAGGAAACTAAATATTCTTCCTCATGGTAAATATGGACAATATAAGAGTGAGTGGCATTAATAGTGTAGTTAACCCTTCAAGAAATGGCTAGATTAGCTTTGATGACCTGACAACACTGAGAAGTGTTAATTACTGTTGTTTATCCTGCCATCAGTATATAAACTTTCATGTTATAAGAGGCACATATAGGTCAAAAGAAAAAAGTTAATTTTTAGTTTTTCATTACTGATGAGTAACACCACAAGTGTTTTTTCATGATTTGTTCATGTTTATTGTGACTGTAGCTCATACATGATATCATACATATTGTTATTGGTCAGTATTTACATAGACAAGAGAATATGATGTAACTAGTGCATAGCAACTGGGAAATTAAGCTGCTAGTTACAGCATACATTTTTAGAGGAGGTTCACTGTAGAAACAAATTATTCAGGCTTTATACACATTTGGGTTTTGCCCACCTTATCCACTTGCATTCTCAGGCAGAAATTTTACCATCTCTGTCTTAGCCCCTCAGAAGCCATCACTCATCTTGTGTCTACATTCCTTCAATCCTTTGTTAAAGTCGGCATGCCCTTCTTTAACTGTGGGGTAATTTTGCCTGCATAGTGCCTCACACTCATTTATCTTTTTTTTTTTCTTTAGAGAACTTCAATCAAAGCATCATTAAGCTGTTACTTGTGGTTATGGTAGGTTATAGTCCATTATTTGCCAATACATTGTATTTTTTCTGAAAAAATTATTTTTACTTATAGATTCATAGATTGTTACAAGCCTAATGACTTGGGGGCTTTCTAAGCCTAGCGAAGTTTCCCTGAAAGAATAATGATGTCCTGTAACTGAACAGGACATTGAAAGCCAGGCATTTATAAGCTACCTCTGTCCATAAGGGACATGGGTGCCAGGTCCAGTGTAAATTTTCTATTTCCCATCCATTGGTCTGGGTTGCACTTAAACTGGGTAATAGATAAATTCAGCTTCACATGGATTGGAAACCTATTCCCTAGGAAGGGCAGTCTCTGGGATACATAGTTGTCTTCTCAGCATGTTCTGTTTAAGGTCCCTAGACCTTGTATTTCTGGTACTGTTTGATTTACGAATATGAAGGAGATTCACAAGTGTGGGATTTGTCTTGAAGGTAGAGTCCAGGCAGTCTAATGACATACAAGAGTAAAGGGATAAAATTCTGAAATTTAATGTTGGGAATCATCAAAGGAAGCTACAAAGATCTAAAGGAATGAAATTCCACCTCTTTTACTTCAATTTTTATGTGAGTATACCCAGAAACGGGATAAGAAGGCATTATCTAAAATAAGCAGTTTTTGTTTCTCACAAACACCAGCTAGCAAAATGTTAACAAAGCCTTGGTCAAACAATTGTGAATGTCTGTGTTGATATCCCTCATGATCATATTGGATCAAGGGATTTTAAGGAATGATTTTGAATATTTTAACCAAGGCCATCTGTAACACCATTTAATTTAGCTGTTGTCTTAGTGCAGCCTTTTTCAGCTATAAATTGTTGGGTCTATATCACGAACTCGGCAGTTGAAAATGTTGACTCACATTTGTTCGAGTCTATATTATACGAATGAAAACTGCATTGCGCGAATCCCAGATGAATGACACACAATGAGCGAATGTGGGGAATATCGAAGGAATGAATGGAGATCGCTGTAGGAAATTCTTTGCTTTACTTCAATGGAGTGCGATCTCAGAGTTGGTATATTTAAGTAGCGGGGCTGTGGGGGTGGAGGGGGGCTTGCCCCCCTGCATAAAATAATTAGTGACAGTTTACGTCCGTTAGTTTTATTTCTGACATTCGACATTTCTAGTCTTTGCTCATTGTGTGTCGCTCATGTGGGATTCGCGTAATGCAGTTTTTGTTCGGATAATATAGACCCCATTTGTTCGACATGAAAATGTCGAACTCCAACATACTTGAACAGCCAATTATTGATTTCATTCCGATGGAAAGAAATTGATTGGCCAAAAACCAACACCACACAAAAACAAACATATTTAAGTGGGGGGGCTTCACCCCCCCCAACAAAATATTCTAACTCTGAGACCACACTACAGTCGAGGAAAGGGCAGGTGTAACAAAATGGCCAACCGATTTGTTTCCCTCGGAAAGAAATCAGTGAATTGGCCATGCAGGAAAGTTGGAGTTCGACATTTCCATTTCGAACAAATGTGAGTCGACATTTTCAGATGTCGATTTCATGATATAGACCCTAAATTGTTTGCCAAGGAGTGTTTCAGTTTGATTTAGGAAACCACATTTAAATAACAGGGACCTCAATCTACAATTGGAGTTAGCTTGTGGAAAAAGCACCGAGATTCAGGTCTTCATAAGTACAAGAGAAGGCTCAAATAGAAAAGGAAAAAAAAAACTATTTTTTCCTGACTGCTCAAGTATGGTAGAGAATCTATATAAGGCAAATTATTTTCCTCCCTTTCAAGATGCTAGTAGGAAATTTCTCCCCATTTCTTTATGAAAACTTTAAATTTCATAGTAGAAAGTTTTAATTTGCCTGTAGGTGTTCTCTAATCCTCAGAGAGGAGAAAAGAAAAATAATTAGGCTTCCAAATGGTAAATTAACAGTCCACCATATGCTACTTTATTTTTAAAGAAGCACTGAATATAGCAACTGTCCTTATTCACTGTTTCAAACACCTGAAAAGGCTGATAGGTTGTGTCTCCTTTAATAGAACATTGTATAATAACTGCTAAATTGATCCTGCAATTACTTTTATCAGCATCTACTTAAGGAGGAAAAACTAGTCTCCTCGCTTCATTCCCACTGGCTAATAATTCAAGGTTACTATATAAATGTCATAAAAAGCTAACACATCTACCTCTTTGGAAATTGACCATTAAACTATTTTGCTCATATAATTTCTTATTAGGGCACCGTTTTAGAGCAAATTCAAAAAATCTGCTTCCTATTTCAAACAATAACATCAGAGAAAATAGAGAACTTGTTCACAACAGTAGGCAAGATCGAGTTACGAACACTGAAAAGTATTTCTGGAACTCTGGCTGTTACTTCAAGATTCAAGAATTGTTTTACACAGGCTAAAAAGGGACAGATATCAGGGTCTTATAAAGACATGACACCAAGGCTTTTGAAGGCTCCTGTAACTCAGTATTAATTTATATAATCTTCCAGATTATGACGTTATTGTTGACTTAGACAAGAAAGTTAAACAAGACATTTATGCATACCTTATGCCTCAGTATCTTAAATGTTTCAATACCAATGAACAAAAAAAAGTATAGGAAAGGTACTCCTTCATACCACTTTTATCAGCAAAAGCAGGTACATAAGGAAATGTTAGATACAACCTGAAATATTCAAACTGACTGCTACCTTCCCATAATCGTTTTCTTCTCTTCTTTAGAGACAATTTTCAGAGGCATCTTTCTGCCTGGTAACAAATGACCATGACCAGACCAGGTGTAGCAAACAATTCAACAAAGTACGCAATGTAATTGTTTAGAAATAGTGAAGGTCCGAAGAACTCCATTTCATCAAATTGATTTGGCTATTCAGTTGATAGATCAACTTCTGGCAAAAAAAAAAAAAAACTACCCAAAAAGCTCCCATCTGTGAAACACGGCAAGGCTATCCCGTACATTTGACTACTCCAGTGACCCCCACTACCAGTGTCCATGTGGCCTATTTGCTCCTCCTGTGGTGGGAGACAGCCAAACTTTCAGAGTGAGCTGACCAAGTCCACTTTCTGTCCCAGATCCTCTGGGCTGAACAAGCTGACTAGAATCCCCAGGACAGATTGAAAGTTGGGTCCTTTCCCTACCTGAGGTAAGAACTGAAACCCATTCATTGTTCAGGTCAAGTTAACTGGCCAGCCCCTTTTTGAGAGGTAAGAGGTAAGTAGTAGTGAGTAGGTCAGTTGATCTGTTAGGAGATCCTAGCCATTGGACTCATAACTCTGACTGGCAGCATTTAGTGCTCTGCAGTCACTGTCTCACCTCCTAGATAAGCAAAGTGACCTCAACAAGTGGACTTACAGACAATGTCAATAGTGCTGCAGTGTGTGCTTCGTAGATCTGACCTTCACAGAAGCAATGCCCACAGCTCCAACTAGATGCCACCCAAGTGGTGGACCAGACCTGCCTCCCACCCATCAGGATGGGCGAACAAAAAGTGGCCACTCACTCCTATCTTCCCTATTTGTTCCATCCAGTGCAGGAGCTGCTAATTGAACTTGGGTCATCTGGGTCACAGTAAGGGTTTCTTCCCTCTGTGCCACAAGGGCAGGGGTAGAGGGCAAGGCTTTTATTTAAGACTATCTCTGGTGCCAGAAAACAACACATGGAGTGGAGATGCATAGTGGTTAAGGTCTTTACCTTACAGGTTATTGGCTAGGCTTATATTAGTCTGCAGACTGATTGGCCAACTGTTTACCCATGAATCAGTAAAAAACATTTCTAAATTTAACACCCAGCTTTGTTTCACAAACAGATGGAGCTCTGACTGAAAGTCTGATTACCAGGGTTCAGTTATCAGCCCTGGCAATGGAGAAGCCTGGCAGGGAAGGAATGCATGAAGAAGTATAGTGGGCCTACTCAACTCTGGCAAAAGAAGGGATTGCATGCACACAGAGGTACACAAGAGGATATGATAGTTCTGGTGCAGACCAGAGAGAGACCATTTTTGTTGCAGGGGGAGGGACACAGCTGTTTGAAGGTAACTCCCCTTGTAGAAGTACAGGGATATCTTTCATGGATGTCTCACTGCATGTTCTTCCCTAGTTCCATGCCAGATACACTAATGGTATGGATGAGGAAAAAAATGCTCAAATGCTCTAACCATCTCTAATGGCTGCTTGAATGATGACCCCTCTTATTCAGTTGTCACTCAGTAATGGAAGCAAATGGGCTGATTGACTGTGAGCAGGTCTGATAGTCAGCAGGCAGCAAGATTTGCAAAAAAATTTAGATATCAGAGGTGAACTAGTTTATACACAGAAAGGCATAATGGTATAATGACACTGATAACTTTATTATCTTTTAAATATCAAGAGTATTACTATACTGTTACATAGCTTCATTTGACATGGATATGCATGGCAATTAGGATTTACGATGTGTTACTGACAACCTGTTATATTGTAACTGTTTTGAGGGCATTAAATGGAACAAACCGAAATAGAAGTCCATTATCTCTTTCCTCATTTCTCTCTGTTTGGTTCGCTCTCAAATGCTGCAGTTTATCTTAGAGCTAGCACATACAGAACACTTTCTTGTTTCTCTGAACACACTTGTAATTGATATGTCACTAGAAAGTTCAATTCATCCTGTCATGGAAAGGGTGTTATGCTACCTGACAAAGGATGCAAAGTAGGTGCTCCCAGTAACAGGTTCAGCCAGATTATCCTGACTAACTGAAGTTATTATTACTACAGTATAATAAGAAACGGTGTGGCTAAGCCTATTTTACATTCTAAGGATGTTATGGTAGGTACAGTGTGCCAAAGCAGTTTAGGTGACTCAAGGAGAGAGGTAAATGAATACAGAATTTCATTTCCTATACCAATAGTTAGTGAAATGTGGTACATCAAAAATGTAATAGAAAACAATTGGAGAATAATAATGCGTAACAAAGAACTAGTGGACACATTAGGATTGGTACCCAGATTCACCTACAAAAGAATTATTAATATTACGTACATGCTAGAATCAGGAAATGAGAAGGAGGGTAGTTCTAGTCGTCTGTGCACTAATAAAAAAGGTATGTTTAGCTGTAACAATTGCAAACAGTGTAGGTTCATTAGTAACTCATCCTCTGTAACAATAGGATATTCTAAGGACACATTTTGGGCTAAAAAATACTACAATTGTAACAGCGAGTATGTAGTTTATGTGGCTACCTGTTTAACATGTGGAAATTATTATATTGGCAAAACTAAGAGAAGTCTTAAACGTAGGATATATGAGCACTGTTTGGCAATAAAGAAGAAAGACAGAATGAATGCACTATCAAGGCATGCTATGATATGCAACAGATTTAAGAAGTTTGAATTTTTTATTTTGGACAATGTAGAAAAAGCATTATTTGCTGGTGATTTAAACAACACATTAGAATGCAAAGAAGCTTTTTGGCAATTGTTATTGGGTGCAGATAGAGCCCCTGGCTTAAATGAAGTCATTAGTTTAAAATGTTTTTTATTGTATAGATAGGTTAGAAATATTTCATTTTAACATTAGAAAATAATGGCATTATATTTATGAATAAGTATATGGTGATTATATACATGATTTTTTAACACATAAGTTTATATATATATACAAAAAGTTATTTAATTATTCTAACATCAATTAATATGTCATTTCCTGTTTTAGGTAATTATTTTAATATAAAAGGAAGGGTGGGCATTGTATTTTTTGTTTCTGAAGAAGATCACAGTATTAAAAAGTGATTGAAAGCGCTAATTCTACTTGTCCGAATTTGGTTTATTTGATGAACTTTTGAGCTGGGTGTTCTAAGTTTCAAGTACTACAGTATAATACCCTAGGATTTTAATTTGACTGGTTGTCACTATTTTTTAGTACGTTTTGCCCCATCTAAACATGGCAAATGGCATCTACTTATCACATCACAAATACAATGATTTACTAACATTTATACATAACCAGGGACAAGATTTATATAAATTGTTTGTAACAATTAGGTGCTAACCACATAATATAGGAATACAGCACATAAGCTATAACTTATTACCTACCAATAGGAGTAGATATGCAGGACAGGTATGATAGATGTGACTTATCCTATTATAATGTGGATGAACAGCCTGTGACGTATTTATGACCCCATTTCAAGTTACTTAACAATAATCTCTGTGTTAAAACAGATAAATACTGCATGTCATGTAAAGTGGATTTAGATCTGCCGAAGCTCGTTTGAAGATTGGGGAGAGAGGGGCGAAGGCTGCCAGCCTAGTCAAATAGAATTTGATATATAATTCTGGCATTTGTAAATACATATAAAATACAGGCATGTTTTCTAAATGTAAGAAAACACTGTAAAATGTGAACTTCAAGATTGTTGCAACATTGCCATCTGATGTAAGGAAAACCAAGCCAAGTATTTCAAATGTGTCTTTTTAAAGTTGAAAAGATCTTATTAATTTTTTACAAGTTGGTTCCAGTGCTGCTGGATGAAGATTTCCTGTCCATTGTTTTAAGGCTAAAGTTTATGACGAGAATGTTGATGTGGAATATGTTTTATTGCTCTGGTTTCTGCTAGAATGTATATGTGAAATGTCTTGTATTGTAAGTTTCTGAGGAGGTGTTAGATTGCTAAATAATGCAGTTTGTGGCCTGAGAACTCAGACCAGGTGTTAAGATGATGCAGTATGAATACTGGGAAAACCTAAATGTCAAAAATGATGTAATTTTGGGAGGGCCTTAGAGAGATGTTTGTTAGTAATGTTTAAATACTATTTCTCAGAAGAGACCAAAAAAACATTTTGACTTTGGACATCCAACGTCTCAGTACTCTGCCTTATGCTCACATGTAAGTTTTAGCACTGTGATTTCTTGTAGGAATAGTTAATGTTAGTAAAGATTAATTAGGTATTTTTCTTAGAAATCAGACCCATCCTACTGTATTATTTTAAGTTTCTGTGTGATCTCTGAACTCTTAGATATCTCTGTGGTGTAGTAGTTTTGTCTTGTGTTTTAATTATTTATTATTGAATATTTTTAAAACCTTCTACCTGTGGCTGATTTGTGTAGAGATAAGCTCTAGAGTACATTGCATATTTATAGAGGTTATTGTAATAGACCACTCTAAAGTAAGCCTTGAGTGTTAGTCATACTACCATTGGATGATAATATTGCACAGTAATAATTGGACACCCTTTTAAGGGCCATTTAGTAGCTGATATTATTAACTGGGTGGTGGCAGTAATTACTACCGTATAGTCTGGGTAAAGGGTCTCAGTTGGAGAATCTGTGTCAGCCTTTCCAAGGAGTGTCCGTGAAGTTGTATAAATACTTATCTCAAAGTGTGTGTGTGTTGTGTCAGCTACTTGGCAGGGACATGAAGCACTGGTTGGACAGAGAGGGTAATGGATGTTTTAGCTTGCCCAGTTAGGCTGAGACCTGGACCCTATAGCTGTGCCAGTAGGGAGTCTTATTGGGGACCTGGTGAGTAAGGGAGCAACCAGCCCCAGACTGACTGTGATCTGTGTGTGCACTTGGAAATTGTATTTTACTGTGTGTGTTAGTTATCCTTTCCTCTTCTAGAAGACAACCTCCCTGGTGTTAGTGGTGAGGATTAAGGCTCCTTGATTGCTGGGCCAGGGCACGGTCATCACAAGTGCTTGGCAGTGGTGGGATCTACATCACATACTAATTGCCTTGTAGTGGTGTGGGTAGAGCGAATTCCTGTAGCTTATGTACAGTGATCTCTGAAAGTGTTTTGTACTCTAAAACAGCCACGCAGTGTATACTCAGAGTTCAAATCACAATTGTTTTATTTCTTTTGTTAGCTTAGAGTTAGTCAGGATGATCAGGCAACATGTCAGAAGAAGAGTATGGAAAGCTGACAAGGAGCCAGCTGGCGGAGATGTGCCAGGCTAGGGGACTGGTGCATGGAAACCTGACTAAAGCAGACCTGATGGCAGCCTTGGTTACAGCTGCATCAGAAAACAGCAGCCTGGAGGACAGTCAGACTGACAGTGGAGATACAATATGCTCGGAGAATGGGCAGCTCAACTTTTCTGCAGTGGACTTAAAAATCCAGCTGGAGCTAAAGAGACTTTAGTTGGAGGCCAGGAGTATGGAACTAGAAGCAGCCGAGAGAATGAGGAGCCTAGAAGCTGAAGAACAGGAACAGCAGAGAAAGCATGAGAGGGAAATGCTGACTCTTCACCAGAGTCAATGAAGTAATGGGGAAGGGAGTAACTGGACCCCAGAAGCACAGAAGTTCAGTAAATTTCTTCCATAGTTTAAAGAGGGGGATAATTTTGATAGCTTCATTCATATGTTTGAGCGGGTATGTAAACAGTATGAAGTTGACCAAAGGATCTGGGTACAGTTCCTGACCCCTTACTCCATGATAAAGCTGTAACTTCTTTAGCAAAAATGCATGACACTGACTGTTTTGATTATACTGCTGTAAAAAGACATTTATTAGAATGTTTTAAGCTAACACCTGAAATGTATAGGAAAACATTTCATGAGCATAGACGCAAGGCAGATGAAAATGTATGTGAATATGTTGTTGAACTGAGCACTTATTTTCATAGCTGGGTGAGTGGGTGTCAGGTCACCACTTTTGAAGGGCTGGCAGACCTTTTGGTAAGGGAACAAGCCCTTAGCACTTTGCCTGAGGACATGAGGATCTGGTTAGCTGATAAACAGTGTGCTACTTCAGAGGAGTTGGGGAAGAAGGGAGACCTATACCTAGCACGCAGGGCAGCCCTGCACAGGAAAGAGACCCCCAGTACTGCTCATGGGTCTAAAGGAACCCATGGTGGGCAGCACAGACTGCCCCAACAGAATCCGCCAGTAGCAGGGGAAGCCACTAGTCCAGGTACACATCCAGGAGCTAGGGTTAAATGTTTTGAATGCAACCAGTGGGGCCATGTGGCATACAGATGTCCACGGAGGCAAGGTGAGGAACCAAAGGTGAGGGAGCCAGTAAGTGGTAAAGATAAAATGGCAATAGTAGGTTGTCTTGAGACAACAGGGGTATGGAACTACCATCCTGCAGATGTCCCGAGAGGAAAGGATTTGGATGAGGTAGTACTATGTACTTATGCAGTTACATGCAGTGAGGCTAGGAGACAAGCATGTGGGTCTGGTAGCCTGGGGGAGACCCAGACAGACTGCACACTTGCAGCCAGGACTGCTGAGGTGGTTACTTCAGGGAGTGAGCTACGCTGTAGCAGTGAGACTGAATGTGAGCCACAGCTGCTTTTGGGTACTGATGTTCCCTTGGACAGGGTAACTGCAAAGATAGAAGTGAGTAGTAGTACCAAGGCTGACAGTGAGGCACCGCAGTCAGAGGATGCCAGATGTCCTGTGGAAGGGGAGCTGGGAAGGATTACAAAGAGGGACTTGAGACAGGCTCAGCTCTCAGACCCTACATTGCAAGGCCCGAGGCAGGTACCTAGGGAGGCACCTGATTCTCAAGGGAAGGGGGAATCTGTATACTGGAACAAAGGGTTACTGTACAGAGAGTGGAACCCTGAGGAAGGGCTAGAAGGTGAGAGATTACAGGAGTTGGTAGTGCCTAGAGCTTACCATCTGGCGCGTCTAGCCATAGCCCATGATATTCCCTTTGCAGGTCATATGGGCATAAAACGTACAAAAAGGTGTATTATGCAAGACTTCTATTGGCCTGGAATTTCCAGAGATGTAACAGGTTACTGCAGGACCTGTGAGTAGTGCCAAAGGGTAGGCAAGGCAGGAGACAAGGTGAGATCTCCTTTGATGCCTTTGCCTGTGATTGAGGAGCCATTTTAGAGGGTAGCTATGGATATTGTGGGTCTTCTGAGTACCCCAATTTCCACAGGGAAAAAGTATATCCTAGTAATTGTAGATTATGCTACACGATACCCTGAGGCAGTGGCTTTGTCCTACAGTGAGGCCGAGAAGGTGGCAAATGCTTTGCTAGAGATTTTCAGCAGGATAGGTTTCCCAAAGGAAATACTGTCTGACAGATGTGCCAATTTTATGTCAGACCTGCTGGCTTGTCTGTGGAAGTCCTGTGGGTTGAAGCACATGAAGATCACCCCCTATCATCCCCAGACTAATGGTCTTGTTGAGAGGTTCAACTCTACAATCAAGTCCATGCTACAGGCATTTGCAGATACGTTTAAGAGGGAGTGGGACAAATATTTGCTCCATCTGTTGTTTGCTTACTGAGAGGTTCCCCAGGAATTGGCAGGTTTTTCTCCCTTTGAGTTGCTGTATGGGCATAGGGTGAGGGGACCTCTAGATTTAATTCGAGATGAGTCGGAAGGTGAGTGTGAGTCTCACAAGGAGTCTGTTGTGGCATATGTCCTAAACCTCAGGACAAGGCTCAGGGAACTCATGGGCCTGGCCCAGGAGAACCTGGCAGAAGCCCAACAACAGAAAAAGGTGAGGTATGACAGGAATGCTCGAGCTAGAGAGTATGCTGTAGAACGGCAGGTGATGGTTCTCATTCCGGTCAGACACAACAAGTTGCAGGCAGCTTGGGAGGGACCCTACCAGGTGGTAAGAAAGGGAACTGATGTTAACTACATGGTGGAAGTGCTAGGCAGATGGCAGGGGCACAAACTGTACCATGTTAACATGATGAAACCTTACCATGATGGGGAGGCCCTTGTGCTGAGCATTTGCAGTGAATTGCAGGAGGAGTCTGAGAGAGATCTTGTGACCGATCTCCTCAGTGAGGCTCGGGCTGACACCTCGGTGGAAGGGGTAGCAATGTCCCAACAGCTATCTCCTACCCAGGTTCAAGAAATCTGAGCAGTGTTGCAGGAGTTTGGGGGGCATGTTCACTGGGAAACCAGAGTGCACCCACCTGGTGCAGCACCAGGTGGATACAGGACCCCAAAGGCCTATCAGGCAGGCCCCTTATAGGGTGTCTGAGAGAGTCAAACAGACTCTGAGGGAGGAGGTAGAGGAGATGTTGGAACTAGGGGTGATTCAAGAGTCCAACAGTCCCTGGGTCTCACCAGTGGTGTTGGTGCCAAAGAAGGATGGCAGCAACATGTTCTGTGTGGATTACAGGAAATTAAATAGTCACACAGAGGCAGATGCTTACCCCATGCCTAGGACAGATAAGGCCCTAGAGCAGCTGGGTGGGGCTAAGTATCTTACAACAATTGATCTTACCAAGGGTTACTGGCAAGTGCCCTTGACTCCCAGTGCTAGAGAGAAGTCAGCCTTTGTGACTCCTTTTGGCTTGTATGAGTTTACAAAGATGCTTTTTGGGATGAAGAGTGTCCGAGCAACTTTCCAGAGGCTGGTAGATCATATCTTAGCAGGAGCAGGAGGGTTTGCCCTTGCTTACATGAATGATATTGCTATCTACAGCCATTCCTGGCAAGAGCACCTTCAACATGTCGGGGAGGTGCTGGGTAGACAACAGAAGGCAGGGTTGACCATTAAGCTGAGCAAAAGTCAGGTGAGTATGGAAGAGGTCTTTTACCTAGGACATAGAGTGGGGAGTGGTAAGATAAGGCCAGAACCTGCCAAAGTGGAAGCTATTCAGGCATGGCCTAGACCTGTTGCCAAAAAGCAGGTGATTGATCCTTGGGGACAGCAGGGTACTACAGAAAGTGCGTTCCCAAGTATAGTACAATAGCTGTTCCCCTCACAGACCTGACAAGGAAGAACAGGCCAGATAAGGTAGTGTGGACCCCAGCATGTGAGCAGGCATTTCAGAAGCTTAAGGAAGCTTTGGGAGGACCCCCTGTGTTAGTCAGTGCAGACTACAGCAAAGACTTTGTTGTGCAGGTGGACGCTTCAAACTATGGGGTGGAGACTGTACTTAGCCAGATTTCTTCAGAGGGAGAAGAGCACCCAGTGGTTTATTTGAGTTATAGGCTCCAACCCAGGGAGGAATGCTATGCAGCGGTAGAAAAGGAATGTCTAGCCATAGTGTGGGCACTACAAAAACTTCAACCTTATCTGTATGGAAGAAAATTCACTGTGATGACAGATCACAACCCTCGACCATGGTTAAACAGAGCCTGTCAGCAAAATGCCAAGTTGCTAAGATGGAGTCTGGGGTTGCAAGCATATGATATGTCAGTGCAGCACCACAGTGGGAGTAGCAGTGCCAATGCAGATGGGCTTTTAAGACAGGGAATGGGGTGAGGTACACCCAGATAGACCTAACACTCTCAAGCGATTTTTCTCAAAGTGCATTTGAAAAACTTGCTTGAGTTCCCCGGGGGGAAGAGATGTAATGATTGGGGAGAGATGGGTGAAGGCTGCTAGCATAGTCAAATAGAATTTGATATATAATTCTGGCATTTGTAAATAAATGTAAAATACAGGCATTTTTCTTGAATGTAAGAAAACACTGTAAAATGTGAACTTCAAGATTGTTGCAACATTGCCATCTGCTGTAAGGAAAACCAGGCCAAGTATTTCAAATGTGTCTTTTTAAGTTGAAAAGATCTTATTAATGTTTTACAAGTCGGTTCCAGTGCGGCTGGATAAAGGTTTCATGTCCATTGTTTTAAGGCTAAAGTTTATGACCAGAATTTAGATGTGGAATGCGTTTTATTGCTCTGGTTTCTCCTAGAATGTATATGTGAAATGTCTTGTATTGTTGTAAGTTTCTGAGGAGGTGTTAGATTGCTAAATAATGCAGTTTGTGGCCTGAGAACTCAGACCAGGTGTTAAGATGATGCAATATGAATACTGGGAAAACCTAAGTGTCAAAAATGATGCAATTTTGGGAGGGCCTTAGAGACATGTTTGTTAGTAATGTTTAAATACTATTTCTCAGAAGAGACCAAAAATCATTTTGACTTTGGACATCCAACTTCTCAGTACTCTGCCTTATGCTCACATGTAAGTTTTAGCACTGTGATTTCTTGTAGGAATAGTTAAAGCTAGTAAAGATGAATTAGGTATTTTTTTTTACATCAGACTTGTCCTACTGTATTATTTTAAGTTTCTGTGTGATCTCTGAACTCTTAGATATCTCTGTGGTGTAGTAGTTTTGTCTTGTGTTTTAATTATTTATTATTAAATATTTTTAAAACCTTCAACCTGTGGCTGATTTGTGTAGAGATAAGCTCTAGAGTACATTACATATTTATAGAGGTTATTGTAATAGGCCACTCTAAAGTAAGCCTTGACTGTTAGTCATACTACCATTGGATAATAATATTGCACAGTAATAATTGGACACCCTTTTAAGGGCCTTTTAGTAGCTGATATTATTAACTGGGTGGTGGCAGTAATTACTACCATATAGTCTGGGTAAAGGGGCACAGTTGGAGAATTTGTGTCAGCCTTTCCCAGGAGTGTCTGTGAAGTTGTATAAATACTTATCTCAAAGTGTGTGTGTGCTGTGTCAGCTACTTGGTAGGGACACAAAGCACTGGTTGGACAGAGAGGGTACTGGAGGTTTTAGCTTGCTCAGTTAGGCTGAGACCTGGACCCTATAGCTGTGCCAGTGGGGAGTCTTATTGGGGACATGGTGAGTAAGGGAACAACTAGCCCCAGACTGACTGTGATCTCTGTTTGCACTTAAGGGAAATTGTACTTTACTGTGTGTATTAGTTAACCTTTCCTCTTTTGGGAGACGACCTCCCTGGTGTTAATGGTGAGGATTGAGGCTCCTTGATTGCTGGGCCAGGCCACAGTCATCACAACTCGTTTAACAGGGAACGTGCTTATCTATTTGTTTTACAGTTATAATTGCTTGATTACTCTGAAGTCTCAGCTGAGCTTGTCTAGAGAGCATGGTTCTGTTTCCTAATTTTGTAGGATTCTCAGCCAGCAATATTGTTGCTCACTATAGAGACAGCAAGTGAGAGAGAGAGAGAGAGAGAGAGAGAGAGAGAGAGAGAGAGAGAGAGACACACACAACTATATATATATATATATATATATATATATATATATATATATATATATATATATATATATATGGATATCATTCACAAGTCTGAAGTTTCAAAACTTTGAACTGCAAATGGTCGACACCATAAGACGGAAGTTTTGAAACTTTGAACGTTTTGACTGGGGATTGTTGTACAATGCAGAATGGGAAACTTGCCATTTTCCTCACTGTAATGCGATCTCATCGAAGTTGGTATATTTATTTAGTAGGATGTGTTTGTGTTTGAGTGTGGGGGGATGCACATAAACATTTTTTTTTTCTTTTTCTTTGTTTTTTTATTACAATTTCTAAGTTTCAAAACTTCGACCTTATGGTCTTGGCCACTTACAGTTCGAAGTTTTGAAACTTTGAGCTTGTGAATTAGATCCATATGTGTTACATACACACATATATGGATTTACTGAAAATGATTAACAGACCCAAATGCTGACATGTTTAACATTAACCACAAAATATTGACAATACAAATGTCAACACATTAGTATGCATGCTCTCAGCACTCACCTCAGCATATGCAAAATTAAAATAAAAAAAATAAGAACAAAAAGTCTTTTTTTGCAGAGGCCAAGCCCCTCTGCATGTCTGTCAACTAGAGGCTGCATGATTCACACCCATGGTAATTATATATATATTAACTCCGTGACCACACAGTTTTCCGCGGTGGTGCAGCTGTAGCGTTGTTGCCTCACAGCAAGAGGTTCTCCCATTTGATTCTCGGCTGGAGTGCGGGGAGTGCCTTCTGTGTGGAGTCTGCATGTCCTCCCCACGGTTGGGTGGGCATTCAAAAGACATGCGTAAATGGGCGTGTCTTCATTGAAGGTTGAACGTCAAGCTGGCACCTCGGCGTTCGTGAAAATCTACTGCCAATCATTAGCGGACCGGAGTTCCGCTGTGGCGACCCCTAACCGGGAAAAGCCGAAAGACAACAACAACTCTGTGATCACACAATATTGAGGAAAGCATATTCCCCAGTCCCATGAACTATGTGATCTCGCACACCTGTTGACCATCTGCTTAGTAGACCAAATTGCGTCAGCTAAACAGATGTCAACTAAATCTAGATTTAAAGCACCATGGTACCCCAGTGTACATGCATGTGAGATGAAGTCTGTGATGACTGACACTGTGTTATACTGGGCAGGTCAATAATTTTTACTAAGCTTGAAGCCAAATGAGATCATGAAGAAGCTCAACCACATCAACTAATACTGGTAGGAGACTAATAGTGTCCACCATAAAGTACATTTTCTCCACATATCCCTGGTGATAATTTGAGATCACCCATCCAGTCATCCAGAATGGCTTTAAAGGGTGCTAGGGAAATACTCTGTTTGATAGATAAGGGTAGCCCATTACACATTACTGAAATTTGGGGGAGGGGTACATTGAGTTACGTATCTGCCATGTCATCTGGTTTTCTTGATGTGATAGTGTAGGTTTAGGTCTCTACAATGGGTGTTTGCATTACCACTTATTCTATTTAGCTGAAGGACTTCAAAGAGTGCTGGGTCATTTGTAGCACAGAAAGCTAAGCAGAGATCACCACTTAGTAATCTGTATGAAACTGTGTAGAGGGATATAGCTCTTAGTCTATCAGAGTAGTTAAGACTACTGAGACCTCAGATCTTTTTGGTGAGGGAACAGTGTAGGTGCTTGGTGAGGTACATACTAAATGGTACATTGTATTCAATGACGGGACTATTAAGGGATGAATAGGTGGGACTATAACCTCTTTGGACCTTCAGGAGATAACTCAATCCCTTGCTGGAGAAGTTGACAATCAGAATGGGATTTTGTGCACTGCAGTGGATGTGTATCATAGCAGTGGATGTGTGTAACAGCCCTGAACCTACATGTCAGTAGCCCCAACTCCTGAGTCTCTGTAATCCCAAAAAAACACATGGCAGCAATTTGAGCACATGCAGAGTATACATAAATTCTCTCTTTTGGATAAGACAATAAACCAAGGCCCCCAACTACCCAAGTTGGTTGTATCTCAGGTGGATGTAAAAGATCTCATGGCACCTATCGAAAAGGGTTGCAATTCTTTATTTAAAACATTATTTACAATAATATTTACAAAATGATGTGTTTACATGTTTACACAATTTATACAGTGTACAACTGACTTGTCCATTCCTTTTCAGTTATTGTCATACAATCATAATTATCTTACTTTTCATTATTGTTCTAAACTTCTGTCTTTGTTTTCCTTATTTCACCCTCAGTCCTTATTCACAGCCACCACCTAATTTTTCTTAAAATTACTGTTAGTCCTCACATACCACAAAACATGATTTTATTTATCCTTTCATTCCAAATGATCACACAACATAAAGTAATCTTTTATCTGTTTTACTAACATATTCCTTATTTTATCCCTATAAACACGATCATATCCGTATTTATTTCAGTTACCTCCTTTATATTTTCAAAGCACTTTTTTTCACATAACTTTGTCCACAATTTTGCAATACTTGTACATTGTCTGGAAACATGTTCTGCTGTTTCTTCTTTACCACAATATATACAAACTCTTTCACTAATTTTCTTATAGGACATATTTCTTTTTACTGGTAATTTATTAATCACTAATCTCCATAAAAAATCTTGACATTCCACTTGCTTGTTACACCATGCTTTTAGTACTTTTATAGTTTTAACCTATTCATTTGTGTGGTCATTCACTAGGCCAGCCCAAAGATTAACATAATAATATTGAATCATGATATTTTTATACCACACTTTCCTCTCATTTTCAATTTCACCAATTTTTATTTTCCACAAATAAAATTTTCTTAATTACATCTCATTTCTTCATTTATACATTCTTTTGAATTTCTTAACATATCCCAAAGCCATCATGTTTGTGCTTTAGTAAATTTATCACTAACTTCTCATTTTTATCATTTATGCAAAACAAAACTTTATACAAATTCAAAGAAGCAGCATAAGCAATTGGGTTTATTAATCCTAAACCTCCATCTTCCTTATCCATATATAAGACTCCTGTCTTCAGTGGATTCAATCTCAAACCCCATGTAAAATAAATAAAATACTTGTAGTATTCCTTTTTCATATATTATTGGCAACATATAGACACTTGCTAAATATGCAATCTTTCCTACTATAACTGAATTACCCTTGTTGGAATGGAGTGCTACAGCATTTATGCTCTAGTTAAAAAAAAACTTTTTAAACTGTAGCAAACTGCTTGCTACAAATGTAGCAGACAGTTGCTACAATTTATATTCTGTCTGCATGGAGAGCTACAGCACTCAGGTTTTGGTTAAAACAAAAAAAATAAATAAACCATAGCAAGCTGTTGCTACAGTTTAGGCAACACATGGAGCCCTACAGTGCTCAGGTTTGACTGCAAATGCAATACCGGCTTTTAAAAGCCGGTATTGCATTTACTAAAGATTGGGATCGGCTGGTTGTGCCCCCCCAACAGTTTGAGTCCAGGGCAGTTGCTCCTATCACATTGCCCTAGCTATGCTGCTGGTTTGCTTAAATGTTCCTTTAAAGGCTCTTTTTCAACTGCAGTTTGAAATTGAACATGTATTTTCCTTTTTGTTTCTCTGTGAAATACTTCAACCACATTATGAGTTCCATGGATAACAATTAATTTTCTTTCTATACTTCCCAAAAACCTTCCATAACAGAACCAGTCTCAAAGAAAATGCCACAAAATGTCTTTTTATGAATAAAAATAAAAGCTCATACCTCATGAGCCTTCATCCCAGTGGGACCATTAAATTATCCCAAATGTCATACCTGGCCATTTCTTTTTCTTCTTTGTTCTTAATTCTTACCATGAATTTCCTTTGATTATTATTTTTTTCCTTTTCTCTGTTCATTTCTTATAGCTTTCTCTGCAATTTTCTTAACAGTCTTGGCATATGATTTCTTTTTCTGGCAATCTTCTTTTAAAATGGCTTCTGATTCCTCTAATTGGATTTTGTCCATAGTTTCACCCTATGAGACATTTTTCACTCGCCATCTTACTCTGCAACAACAATTCATAGGTTCATAGGTTCATACTAGGCTATCTGCCCTAGGGCATTTATAAGCCTAGCCAGAGTGTGTTTGGCTTTCGCCACCCATTTTAAATTAATTTTGCTATGCCCTTTTTCGAGGTTAGTATACTGTGCCTCTGTCTAACAGTGACACAGAAGTGATACCTGGGGTAAACCTACGATCTCCCATCCACTCATCAAGATTCCTGTTATAGAGAGTCAATGAGGGACTCTGCCTAACCTGGACTGGGATTTTATTCCAGAGTGAAAGGAGCCTCTGGGTTATGAATCTGTCCCTCCAGCATGTCCTATTTATTTCAGTGCTGAGGTTCAAGTCTCTCGAGCGCGTAGCTCGATGGGATTTGGATTTTCTGAGGTACAGCATGTCCATTAATTCCAGGTTGGACATGGCTTTATACGTCAGGCACAGATTGCCTCTGAGCAGGTGGTATGCCACTGAGTAGAGCTGGAGTTTCTTTAACCGGGCAGCATATGGCATCTGTTTGAGCCCTTTGATCCTCTTGGTGAGGTACTTTTGGGGTCTTTCCAGTTGCTGCAGGTGTCTGGTAAGGTACATCCCAAAAGAGGCATTGTACTCAATTATGGGCCTGATGAGGGATGAGTAAAGAGGCACGATGACCTCCCCTGATCTAGATGTGAATCCCTTCATGATTAGGTGGGCTATATAAAATGTTTTTCTAACCACTTTGGCCACGTGGTTGTCAAATGAGAGATTGCTATCAACTTGGGTCCCCAGGTCCCTAATTACTTCTTCTGTGCTTAATGGATTACCACCTATGTGGTAATTTGTGGGCACTTTGTTTTTGCCAAAGGGGATGACTATAGACTTTTTGGCGTTTAGCTTGAGGCCATGGCTCTGGCACCAGTTGTTTGTTTCTATGAGGACCTTTTGGACGATGCTTGTGTCGGCTGGAGAGTCGATTATGGTGCCCAGTTTGCAGTCATCTGCGAACTTGGTCAGCCACAGTCCTTCCGTGTTGACCTGTACCTCCGAGAAATATATACCGAACAAGAGAGGTCCCAGGACTGAGCCTTGTGAGACGCCACTTGTAACTGGTTTGGAGTCTGACATGGCTCCAGCAATTCTAACCATGTGGGTTCTGTCCTTGAGCCAGTTTGCAACCCATCTAGTGACATAGGGGTTTATATTTAAGCTGGTTAGCTTATCTATAATGCCCGAGTGGGGTATTGTATTGAAGGCTTTTGCGAGGTCCAGGTAGGCTGTGTGGACCACCTTCCCCTCGTCAGTGGCCTTGGTGACTGTTTCAAAGAAATCAACCAGGTTTAAGAGGCAGGATCTGCCCTTAACAAAGCCGAACTGAGTAGGATCCAGTGTCTGTAGGTCCCCAATATCTTTATTTATGAGGTCCATGATGATCCTTTCCATAGCTTTGCAGACCAAGCTAGTCAGGCTTATGGGACGATAGTTTCCAGGATCCGTTGAGGCACCACCTTTGTGGAGAGGGACCACTGTTGCTGTATGCCACTCTTTGGGCACATATCCTGTAGTAAGGCTGAGATTGAACAGTAGTTTTATGTTTGGGTTTAGCTCTTCTTGGAGTTCATGTAGGACGCAGCCCGGGACAACGTCTGGTCCCATTGATGCTGTGTTTTTTGCTTTGGAGAGGGCAGCTCTTACCTGAGCATCTGAGATGTCAGGGGGGGGGCAGCATTCTGCTGGGATAGATATTTGCCCTTTTGGTGGCGAGGGGGGGAGTTGCGCTGAACCTGTCAGCTAGGATGTTGGCAATGTCTGTGGGTTCGGTGTATTTTTTGTAATTTTCACCTAAAATATCCTGCAACCTTCTCAACTAGATGGGTGTATTAAAACATCCATCGTTTGGAACATTTGGTTATGATGAAACAAACAAATTTTACTGAAATAGCTCCTCAGAATGGGTCTATATTACGTGATTGAACAGTGAAATGTTCAAACACATAATAATCGAGCCCTAAATGTCAAACCATCGGAATGTCGAATGGTTCAATGGAGATCTCCGTACAATGTGGACATGGAAGCTTTCCATTGTCTGCACTGTAGTGCGATCTCGGAGTTGGTATATTTAAGTATCAGGGGTGTGGGGGTGCAGGGGTGCTTGCCCCCTGCTTAGAGTGTTTTTATGGTTTGTTTGGGTGTTTTATGGGTTTTTGTTGCCATTCGACATTACGGCGTTTCAACATTTAGGGGTTGATTATTACATGTTCGAACATTTCTCTGTTTGATCATGTAATATAAACACCCCCAGAATCTTGTAAAGCCTCAGACACCACACTGGCATTTGCCTCTGTGCTATCTACTATTTTGGATCTCCTTGAACACTGTTCTGTCAGCTGCCACTGCATTAGGATCAGAATAAGCACTCTTCTAACAAGAAGAGGAAGTTCCCCGATGCATTGGCAAATTTCCTCTAGTAGTATAAATACCACTACTATAAATGGCATTACAGGTCACCCTGAATAAAGGCTACTAGCCTAGTGAGATTAACCCAGTCACCAAAAGGAAATAATAATAATAATAATAATAATAATAATAATAATAATAATAATAATAATATGTGGGATTCAGGAAGTAGGAGAGAGTATGGAGAGCATATATTTCTAGAATTACTTGTAGTGGACTATGGCCATTATATGCAGTTTCCAAAATGCATGCATAATAATAATAATAATAATAATAATAATAATAATAATAATAATAATAATAATAATTTGATGGATTTTTCCTTCTCAAATACTGGAAACCATCTTTTGAACCATAGCTGAAGCTTAAACTGCGTTTTGCTGAACAGCTGCAGGATCTTTCCCTGACAATGTTTTCTCTTCACCTTTTCTGGTTAACTTTTTTAAGGTTTTCCAAATTTCTTCTTTACTTGGCAACCAGGCAGTAAACTTACTAGCCTGTAAAAGAATTTGACAGAAAAAAGCAGTTTTGATAGCACTCCTTTTTCTCTATTTTTGTTAGCACTCTGGGAGAGCTGAAATGAAGTTGTTGATCAGTGTGCAGCCATCCTGGAATGATGATGATGATGATAATAATAATAATAATTACTATATTAGGCAGTGTTATCTTTTTGGATTTTACCCAGTTCATGTACAATGTGGACAAATGGATGGATAACCATAAATACAATCCAAGCTTCTACCCAACAGTTCCTTATGGAAAATGGTAGCATGTAGACTACAAACACTGTACCACATCAAATGACTCACAATAGTCTATGAGCGCACTGGGAGTAGTGTTATTGTTGATATGTCATTTCCAAAGTAGCAAACACACACACACACACACACACACACACACACACACACACACACACACACACACACACACACACACACACACACATATTGGTTGCAAATGCATGATTAGGTTCTGGCTTCTATAAAATGTATGCCAGTGGTGAATGCACAGGGGAAGTCACTCATCTACCAGATTTATGCACACTGCTGGGGTGGTAGACACTGACTCTTATGACCCAACACTTGACTTTAACTGTAATGTTGTAGTTGATGCTTCAGTGGCCCTTTTGGTTGATGTATCACTGTCTGCCAGGACTTATAGGTGACCATATCAATACCTGTGCATTCTATGGCTAAAAGTACCATATAAACAAACTGATAAGGTATGGGAGAGATGTATTTACAAAATGTCACTGGAGGCAAAGCTCTCACATAACAGCACTCCTAATGTCAGTCAGGTTGTTAGTAGAATACATGCTGCATCCATCATACATAGCATGAACCAATGAACCAGACACATAGACCCGCATATGATGAGACACTTAAATGTAATCTTCCTAAACTTCAAAGACCTCCTAGATGAAGCACACATAACAAATGCCTCCAGCAGCTCCAAATGCACTCTTTCAAGACAACACCCACATTAAAACATACAGTCACATCTCATGGAACCTCTACTTCTTAGCCCATAAGGTAAGCCATCATACAAGCCAACACTGTTGTTATTGGAGACTCCATTGTGAGACACACTGATGTTCCTCTCACCAGGCTGAGTAAAGAGAAAGTCATGGTCAGTTGCTAATTAAGGGCCAAAATCTGCCATATTACACACACAGACACACACACACACACACACACACACACACACACACACACACACACACACACACACACACACACACACACACACACACACACACACACACACATTCAGATCATGACCTGAGACATATCTCCCTAGACTATATGAAGAGAAACACCATGGAGCTCTTGGAATATGTGTCCCAGGCTTGTATGAGCCTAGCACTGAACAGCATTCTATCTTTTCCAAGGATGATGCCACAATATGAACAGGAGATGACTGATGATAATTTACTTAGTTCTGGTGTCATTCTAAGGGGGTGCAATATTTGTCAGTATGGAAGGAGATGATCAGTAGGCCATGCTGCTTAGTCAGGGATGGTCTGCATCTCTCCCCTCTAGGCTTTTGAATAATGGCTAAAACATTGTCCACCGCCATAGTGCCTTTTTAAGGCAATGCTAACTTGACAATCCTTCCAATATAGTAAATAAAACTCAAAGAAGATCTAAAGGTGTTACTGCTCAATACTAGGAGTCTAAACAAGAAACTCCACTCCCTACAACTTCTCCTCACCCTAGAGGATGCTGATGTCTGTGCAGTCACTGAGACATTATTTAAAGCTGCTGAGAACACCCCAGCAGTGGCTATAATGCCTTCCACACATTTTGACCAGCTACTACACATACAGAGACTAAAGGTGGAGGTGTCTTGATTTTCATCAGCAATAAATATACCTGAAGGCTGTTTAAACAGGACAATGCCCTTGAGCTCCTCCATGTTTAAATTACCATAGGCAAAATCCCATACCACTTCTTTGCAAGCTATAGGTCCCCCTTTATGACCCAGGAAACCCATAATATATATTTAAGCTTACTGGAGACAGCCACTGTACAATCCAATACCTTAATTACCCCACTATTAACTAGAAATTATATATGACACCAAACCTGCAGGCACATTGATTCATGGACTTTGTAAACACAAACAAATGACATCAGCTACTTGGAGAAGGGAGGGATGGTGCCTACCCATCAGTTGCCATGGAGTGTACATATGAATGGGGCATGGTAAAAAATTGGAACATCTTAGAGAATGGGCAAACTGTAAATCAGCACACTGATTGGAGAATAAACATTCTCCAGCAGGGTATTACTGTAGAAGTAATGCCTACTGAAAAATGAGTCTGCCATTTCACGGCAGCATATCAAGCTGCCGTGTATCTCGGACAGAAAAAAAAAGTCTGCCATTATTTTACCTTCGTTAAGTAGTGCTTCTGCTGTTTAGTGAGTGTAAAATGTAAAAAAAAAAAAGAAAATTAAAAAGAAAAAGTGTGTGTATGTGTAAGTGTATGTGTGCATGTCAGCGAAAGTGAGATTTATCGAGCCATTATTTTACACTCACTAAGCAGTGCTTTTGCTGTTTAGTGAGTGTAGAACTAAATATAACAGAAAAAACTGTGTGTACATCTTCTTGTGTCATCGGACCTCATAACATCACTGGGCAGGCATTAATTACACATTAACACACACCCTGTCAAGCATTATTGCTTGCTTAAACCATCCCTGATGACTGCTTACACGATGGCTACTCATGACTGACCCTTGATCCGGCAGATGGTGGGATGAATGGGCCAATTTACCAAGAGAGAGATGATGATCAGAAGGCAGCAGGGACAAAGAGAAGCAACAAAAAAATAAAATAAAAAAATAAAGCATAAAAAGCAAGTGTTACAGCACTTGATCAAAATTCATTAGCCATAGGCCTCATGTTTACGTTTTTTTTCAACCACAAAGTTAAGAAATCTTTTTCTGGGTGCCAAAGAATATGTGAGAGATGATGGAATTCAAACCCAGATCCTCAGCTCTGTAATCTAATTGTACAGCAGAGGGTGTCTGCATCACCCACTATTATTATTTTTTTAATGGAGACTTATGTTTGATATACTTTTGATTCTAGCAGAATATTTTTTTTCTGGTGGGTGTCAGTTAATTGAGTTCTGTATTCTGAACTACAGAGGAATTTTAGCTTTCAAAAGAGAGAATATTTTTGCATTTGATTATATAACCAGATAGACAACTAAATCAAAACTATATCTGCCCTTTTCTATACTTCTGCATGCTTTAGTGGACTGAAAAGGATTGATGCAAATACAGCGCGACCTTTGTCAGTACTTGGATACTTTTCCTGAATGACTTTTCTTTTTTTGATTGGTTGCTAAGTTCCGAAGTCATTCTAGTGTTGTAACAGTAAACTTTAGTTTTGTTAATGAACACAGCAAACTAGCATTGTTGTTGCTGAGTGTGTTGTGACATAAATACTAACACCACATATTAGGTGTAAGCCAGGAAAAATAGCAACAGAAAAAAAAAAAAATCTTCCATGTGTATGATTTTTTTCTGTTGAGTATTTCAGTATTTTTCCATACTGATGTGTATTTGTTTTTCATAAGTGTAATACAGATAAGGCAGTGTAAAAAAATACAATGGATTAGTATCACAAGTTAACAGCCATGTAATATGTGGCCTGCACTTTTCCCTACAAGGAAATTCAATTATAGAAACATCGGACTTTGAAAACAAATAAGCAGCTTGTCCCTACTTGTCTGCCCATATGCTTGCCTAATAGATAAATTACTGATTACATTTAATAAATGACCTGTTGTCTTGTATTTGTTTAGCAGCCTACTGTATCGTATTCACAGTGGAGTTATCCTTTCATCTGTTCTATGCACTCTTGAATGACTTCCTTCTTTCTGAACCCAGTATTTTCACTTTATTGAGACCACCCATATTATTTGAGATAAAAAAAAACTCCTTGCATCAAACCTGTTGTGTATTTTTCTAAGATGGTACATTGCTGTTCAAGTCAAGTAAACACAAAGTACATATCTACCCTCTACTTTACTTGTTTGAGCAAAGGCACAGTTACAGGAACACGTGTAAATAAAATAATATGAACTTCAGGCATACATATTACCACTTTTGCACTTCCTCCGTTCCTAATTATGTATTAGATAAAGATATGTATAGCATTTAGCTTGACAGCATGCCTTAGAAATAGTTTCTGTGGAACTTTGTATATGTCTGCTGAGTTACTTCTAAGGGTTTTGAAAGTTTAATTAATGTAATACAAAGTAACATTATTTGAAATGCGTTACAGTAGAGCTTCACTCATCTGAATGCTCTGGTGGACCCTGAATTTTTTTGAATTAGCGGTGTTCAAACATAGAGAACAGAAGCATATCTTTCAACCTCTTAGTTCAGGAAATCTGGACAAAGCCTAAAATAATGGGGGGGGGGGGACAAATGCCCAAAAATAGGGACAGATTTTAAATACTGTACTTACAGATAGTTATTAGAATAACGAGGTTTGTGTTAGCATGCATTTTCTGAAGGATATGAAGTCTGAAACTCAAACATATGTCATTAATTAGTGACTTCAATGCTCAGTGATCTGCCAGAAAAAAACACATTTTATGAGGAACAGACCAAAAATAAGAGGCAGAAATTTGGACATTCTGCGAAAATCTGGACAGTTGAGAGCTATGATAGAAGTGAAAAATATATACTCTATCATCATCATCATGCCTCTCAACCTCTTAGCCCAGGAAATCTGGACAAAGCCTGACATAATGGGGGGGCAAAGGCCCAAAAATAGGGACAGATGTTAAATATTGCTCTTAAAAGCTTAAAAAGTAGCTAGAATAACAGGGTTTGTGTAAACATTCATAAAGGATATGAAGTCTGAAACTCAAATACATGTCGTTATTTAGTGATTTTATTTCTCAGATCATCCCACTGATTTTCCAGAAAACCACAGGTTTTATGAGGAACAGATTGAAATTCTGAGGTAAAAATCTGGATAGTATAAAGACAGGCTGCAATGACTGAGTGTTCTTTAATAATATAGCAACTGATGTTACATCTTCAGATGGTGTTAAGACACTTAAAGGTCTGCTGTAAGCTATTTTTTCTTTACACAAGAACGGCAATCCCAGTGAGCTGTTAATATATAGAATAACAAATGATAATGATTCTATATGAATAGTATATTTATCTAATATCATTGTTCTCTTTAATCAGTTATCAAAAAAGGCTTGTTTGTATTCAACTCGCCTCACTTCAAACTTTTAATTACACTGCAATGCAGTTTAGACTTTTTGCTGCCAGGTTTAATTGGCACTCATTGTGCTTGTCATTATGTGGCTGTGCGCACTATATCAGTAGATAATTAGCTGTTAATTAACGAATGTGATCATATTTTCCCTACTTTTCACCCTCTTTTTATTTTTACTCTTAGCTGCACAAAGATCATTTTCATTGACTGCCAATTAGACTTGCCTGCAAAATCTAAACATTGTTGCAATCCACCTACAAACTAATATTAAAAAAAACATCAGAAGTTGGAATGCTTTATTGTTACAGACACTGCCTTTCTCTTTCATCCAAAGAACTCCTATCCACCACCTACCTCAGCCCTTCTCTTCTTTATAGAGCCCCACTACTTACTAATCTCCAATCAACCCTGAAATCAAAATAGTCGTCATGCTACAACAAAATTTCCAAGTTTGCCACAGGATCCAAATCCTCCAGTCATCACTGCAACTCCCTTCATGCCCTAAACTGGTTAGAACTCCCAAACTACCTAACTCTCATTCAACTAACAACAGCACATAAGCTCATCTTTAAACCCTCTAACTGTCCTCTTTCCTCTACCTTAAAAATCCGCCAGCCACACAGAACACTAAGATCCACTAATCAAAATCTCCTTGAATTTTACAAACCTTTACGTTCCCCCAAGGAAACTCCTACTATCCTTCTCCCTGGCTAGATTATGGAACTCACTTCCCCTCACATTAGAACTACCCAGAATCTCCCTTACTTTAAACCCTTACTGCACTCTCATCTCTCCTCTCTCTGGGAATTCTCCTGCTCTCACCCTTCCTGAAGCCTTACACCTCTCTTTATCCTTTCCTATTCAAACTCAGGCATTGGATGTATATTTCTATTGTCTCCATATATGATGTACTACTTGCACATGAATTGTACTACTTGAACATTAATTAGTTATTACTGTAAATATTTTAAAATGCTGTACTTGTGTTATTTACTTTTGAATATTGTAAATATTGTTTTTCTGTTTGGAGCTTTTCTCCCTGGGCCTCCATTGAAAACGGGCTCATTTAGGCCCAATGGACTTTCCCGGTTAACAAACTGCAATAAATAAATAAATAAAATAAATAAATAAGTTCATAGGTTCATAGGTACGTACTAGGCTATCGACCCTAGGGCCTTTATAAGCCTAGCCAAAAGAGGTTCCCTGGCTTTCGCCACCCAAGAAAATTATTTTTCTGTGCTCCTGTCGAGCAGACCCACAGAAGTGACCCCAGGGTGAATTTCCCATTTCCCATCCAATTGTTAAAATTTCTCTTAAAGAGGGTTAATGAGGAGTTTTGTTTGACATGAATGAGTAGTCTGTTCCAGAGCATGGGAAATCTCTGGGACAAGAATCTATCCCTCCAGCATGTTCTGTTTATTGTGGTAAAAAGGTGTAGGCCCTTGGAGCTTTAGAGAAGTTTTTACAGAGGTTTCCTTAATGGGGGGAGGGGTGGGGGAGGGATATGGATGTCTAGGATGATTAGCTTGTGGTCAGATCTGACCAGTGAGGATTTGACCTCTGGCATAGAGTATCTGTTACCCATATTGGTAATGACCAGGTCCAGGATGTTGCTGCCCCTGGTGGGGGTATGGACAAGCTGATCCAGGGCGTTGGAAATGATGAATTCCAGAAAAAAATGAGCAAATGAGTTAGTACATAAGTAGTTTTCCCAGTTGATGGTGGGATAGTTGAAATCTCCCAATATTAGGGTATTGGGCTGTACCTTAATATTATCCAGTATATCAAGAAACATGGAGTGAGCATCCTGGGGCATGGTGGGGGATCTGTAACAAGCTACAGTCTGAATTGCAGTCTTGCCCAGTGTTAATTGTACTTGGATAATTTTGGATGCATTATGTTGAGCAACTAGCCTGGAGGTGTGGATATCCTTTATGAATATGGACACGCCTCCTCCTTTAGTGTTTCGGTCCAGGTTAGTTGGCCGAAAGGTGTGGTAAGAATTGTAGCCTGGTAATGCAGGGGTGCTCTCTGGAGCCTTAAACCAGGTCTCTGTCACTGCACAGATGTCAATGTTCTCCATCTTAAGGAGTGCCTTGAGTGAGTGCATTTTGAGGTTTAGACTTCTAGCATTGAGTAGCATTACCCTTAGATTTCACTTTTTGTATCTACTATGGTAGTGCGTTTGACATTTGAACCTTGCCTAAAAAAAGGAACTATAGGGGCAGCAAGAGCCTTAACCAGAATCCAGAATCCCAGAGGCAACAGGTGCAGGCCATCTCTGGCAAAGCATCGTGGCATGTTGATCATGTCGTCCCAGGCAGACAGATACTGGATCCCCTTAGAATGACACCAGAAGCTTAGCCAATTGTTGAAGTCAATCATTTTGTCCTTGTACTGTGGTATCATTCTGGGCAATGGCAGGATGCTACTCAGGGCTAGTGTCATACCTGCCTTGGCCACATAGTCAGAGAGCTCCTCCATGTCTGTTTTCATGTAGTCCAGGGAGGTACTTCTCAGGTCATTCACTCCAACATGGACAATAACAGAATGATATTTGTACTTGTTGTGGTGTAACCTGAGTGCGTGCATTATATGGCAGATCCTGACACCCAACAGGCACCTGACAGTAACTTTCTCCTTGTTTAGCCTGGTGAGAGGGACGTCAGTGTGCTTGACTATAGAGTCGCCTATGACTAGTGTGTTGGGTACGTTGTTTTGCCTTATGGGCTGAGGTTGAGAGGCACACTGATTTTATTTATTTGTTTATTTATTTATACTTTGTTAACTGAGTAAGTGAATTGGTCCAGGGACCCTTTTTCAGACATAAGTGGGGCCATAATGACAAAGACAATAACAAGTATGAAGTGCACTTTGGAATACAAAGTAAATACACAAAAATCGCCATCAAGGCATTTGACAAATATTGCACGTACAATACATAGCTAAGGTGTGACAATAAATAAGCGAAGCATTAAGCAACATTTACAAGAAAACATGAATTATTAATGCTTAAATATACAAAGTAAACTTCTTTATCTATAAAAAATTGTACATTAGCATGTTGTACAGCTCACAGTGCTATATGATGTCACTACATTGTAATGGACTAGGAATCAGCTTGTGAATGTTGCATGGCTGTACAAAAATGTGGGAATAATTAGTTTTGCATCACTCTTGCTGCCCTAAGGTAGTATCAAACTGACTAAACCTGCAAATTCTGGAATGGCACCACCGCTACAGTGGAACCTAAGAAATAGTGTACCACTGTGTTATCCCATGTATCTATAGCACTTGCATTTACTTTCTTTAAACAGATGGTCTCTGAGTGTTTTCTTGAAACTCAGTAGTTGGTCTATATTCCTAGTATTATTTGGGAAACTGTTTCAAACCGATGGAACTATTTTCAAGAAAACTCTTTCACACATACCAAGTGTGAACTGGGGCCTGTATAACTGAAAACCGCCATTATTTCTAAGATTATAGGATTGGTTTCTAAATGGCAGCCTGCTGAGGAGTGGTGGACAGTGGCCATCATTTAATATATTGTAGATGAGTGTTTTGAGCAATAAAGTAGCTCCAGCTGTAACAGGTAGCCAGCTGTTTGAAATGGCAGTAGAACAGTGATGTTCATACTTGTTATCAAGGTGTATGAATCTAAGCATTTTATTCTCTGCCAAGTGATTGAATGCAGTGCTATGAGCAGAGAGAAATTCAGTTAAAGGGAGGCAGTATTCCTGTCTGTAAAGGAGTAGATTTATAGAAATGGCTTGACTAGCATTAAGATTTTTTTATATGAGACTTTAATATGAGTTAATACCTTGTTGACTTGAGCATCTGTGTGTTGGTGGAATGATAGGTTTTGGTCTAAGATTAGTCCTAGATACCTCTGTTAAGTAATGATAGTTTAGGGGGGGAGGGGCAGAGGATTTGTGATGATGAAGTTACTTAGTCTTCTAGTGGGGCCAAATAACATCACTCTGTTTTTATATGCATTCACAGACAGCTTATTTTTACAACGCCAGTTCCATAAAGCCTCAAAATCCTCCACGTTTACTGTATAGAATGGATAATGTTTTGTTGCACCTGGTCAGCACAATGTAATATGTTTACATTTTACTGTTTTTCTAAACATGAAATAGCTTTATTGAATTATTACTTATGACATAGGCAATCATACATTTATATACATGAAAACAAACCATATTGACTTATTTTCAGTTCCAAACATAACAACAGAATTTATAATCTTCAGTATAGTTATTATCAGTCAGACATTACATAGTTCATTCAATTTCTTTCTTCCCTTAAATCTCATTCTTCCTCCAAAACATTATTCTGCATGGATTAACACAATTCCCATTTTTTCTATGTAATTTGCTCTTACCTTTTTCTAAAGACATCACTTCTAGCTTTTTGTCTCTGTTACAATATTCATTACTTTTAGTATGGTTGGTTTAGACTTTGATTTCCATTTTCTAGAATTTCCTTTTTTTGGCAGCCACCAGAATTAAACTCATCAAGACCTTACTATGTCTAGACAATTCTAATTCTGTATCACAGCTCAAAAAATATTTTCCTTGGTTACACCAATTTTCTCATTCAGTATTTCTGACAGAGTAGTCTGCAATGCATTCCCAATTACCTTTCTTCCTCATCACACCTCCTGATTGGGGAGTAAAAGTACCAATGCAAGCACTTCCAAGCAAAGAGCCTAAATTTTCTAGACTTTGTTGCATATTTGGGAGCTATATATATATATATATATATATATATATATATATATATATATATATATATATATATATATATGTATATACACACATACAGTGGATATAAGAAGTGTACATACCCCTGTTAAAATGCCAGTTTTTTGTGATATAAAAAAAAAGAGACCACAATAAATCATTTCAAAACTTTTCCCATCTTTAATGTGACTTATAATCTGTACAATTCAATTGAAAAACAAACAAATCTGTTAGGGAAAAAATATAAAAAATAAAAAAATGTACAAAAGCTGGTTGCATAATTGTGCACACCCTTAAACGAAGCACCTTTTGATTTAATTACAGCATTCAGTCTTCTTGGGTAGGAGTCTATCAGCATGACACATCTTCACTTGGCAATATTTGCCCACTATTCCTTGCAAAAGTGCTTCAAATCTGTCAGATTGCGAGGGCATCTCTTGTGCACAGCCCTCTTCAGGTCACCCCACATATTTTCTATTGGATTTAGGTCTGGGCTCTGGCTGGGCCATTCCAAAACTTTTATTTTCTTCAGGTGAAGCCATTCTTTTGTTGATGTGGATGTATGCTTGAGGTCATTGGCATGTTGGAAGGTGAAATTCCTCTTCATCTTCAGCTTTCTAGCAGAAGCCTGAAGGTTTTGGGCCAAAAGTGACTGGTATTTGGAACTGTTCATAATTCCCTCCACCTTGACTAACGTCCCAATTTTAGCTGAAGAAAGGCAACCCCAAAGCATGATACTGCCACCACCATGCTTCACGGTGGGGATGGTGTTCTTCTGGTGATGCGAAGTGTTGCTTTTGTACCAAACATACCTTTTGGAATTGTAGCCAAAAAGTTCAGCCTTGGTCTCATCAGACCATAACACATTTTCCCACATGCTTTTGGGAGACAATGCATTGTTTTACAAATTTTAGCTGGGCCTGGATGTTTTTTTGTGCAAGAAAAGGCTTCCATCTTACATCCCTACCCCGTAGCCCAGACATACAGAAAATATGAGAGATTGTTGTCACATGTAGTACACAACCAGTACTCGCCAGAAATTCCTGCAGCTCCTTCAGTTTTGATGTAGGTCTGTTGGCAGTCTCCCTGACTAGTTTTCATCTTGTCTTTTCATCAGTTTTGGAGGGACGTCCAGTTCTTGCAACGTCATTGTTGTCCCATATTTTCTCCACTTTTTGATGACTGTCTTCACTGTGTTCCATGGTATATCCAATGCTGTGGAAATTTTTTTGTACCCTTCTCCTGACTGATACCTTTCAACAATGAGATCCCTTTGATGCTTTGTAAGCTCTTTGTGAACCATAGCTTTTGCAGTAGCAGGTAACTGAGTAAATGTCAGGAAACTCCTAATAGGACAGCTGAACCTTATTTGGGGTTAATCAGAGTCTCTTTAATTGATGGCAGGTGTGTCCCCAATAAGACTGAATGCTGTAATTAAATCAAAAGGTGCTTCAACAAAGTATTAGTTTAAGAGTGTGCACACTTTTGTAACCAGCTTATTGTACGTTTTTTATTTTTTATATTTTTTCCCCTAACAGATTTGTTTGTTTTTCAATTGAATTGTACAGGTTATAGGTCACATTAAATGTGGGAAAAGTTTTGAAATTATTTATTGTGGTCTAATTTTTTTATATCACAAAAACATGGCATTTTAACAAGGGTATGTACATTTTTTTGTATCCACTCTAGACATATATATATATATATATATATATATATATATATATATATATATATATATATATATATATAGAGCCCAAAAAGTCCAAAATCCCACATTACCGAATCTGAAATGATTGAGACAACATTGCCGAAGTGGCAAAACACTGACAACACAGATTATTGAACATTTACACAGGAAAAACGGACAGTTGTCCAACATGCAAAAAAACACAAAACACATTATGTCAAACCCACCCAGGTGGGGGGTTTGCACTCCCCACACCTCCCCACACCCCCCTAACTAAATATTCCTACTCTGGGGTAGCACTACGGTGGGGAAAAGGGCAAATTTCTCAGTTTTGGCCAACTGTTTGTTTTCCCTGCGAAAAAGTTTTGCCATTTGGTCGATGTCAGCTCAGTCATTTTGGATTCGGTAATGTGGGATTTCTGCCTTTTTAGGAAGACTCATAAAATATATAAATCTACTCCTGTTATTTCTTTGTGAATTTCTATTCCAATCTCTCTTCCCAATCATTTCTAACATCCTCTGATTGATTATTATAGTTATCATGCAATATATTATATGCCCTACTAATTGACTAATTGCCCTTTTTTTAACAGCAGCGTCTGTTCTAGATTCTACTAAAAACTTTTCCAGTGCTGGTCTTTCACTTAGGATCACTCTATTTTTTTCTCTTTGTCTACACTCTGATATCAGTTCTTGATAGAGAGGCATTCTCCAGCCTACATTCCAAATTAATTCTTGGCCTCTTCCCATTCTATTAACTTTCCCTATCTAATTATTTGCTCCCAGTACCTTGATTCCTTCACGTGTTTTCTCCAGTAAATTCCATCCCCCTCTTGCCTATTCTCTGTACCCCTAACTGAACGTGTCCCTACTGGCAGAATCTGCTTTCTCCATTCCCGTACGGTGTCATGCTTAGTTCTTTAAATACTTTCTGCTGCTTTATGAATACAATATTCTGTATGGTTATTGTTATTCTCCTTAAGGATCTGCATCTAAAATCCAAGACTCTCCACATTTCCTGAGCTTCCGGCTTGTTTTATTATCATCCCTTTCCACTTTGAATTATAGCTTTCTGCTTGTGCTATGTATAGGAGCCTTAAGTGTGTAGCTCTGAAATACCTCTTCAAATCAGGTAATCCCAAAACACATTGTTCTATTGAAAGGATCAACTCATACCACTTGACTCTTGCCCTCCCAAATAAAATCATTCAACTGTTTATTAATTGCTATTCACAACTTCTCCTCTGGTTGATAAAAAAATGCCTGAAGTGTGTATTCACTGCTTATGTGTTGCTATCCATATCCATAAAATTGAGCTTCCAGTTTCTTAGTTTTTGTATTATATTTTTATTCTCTTCACACTCCTAAGTACTTCATTTTATCATGTCCCCATAAATATGGGTATTGGTGAACCTATTTTTGTGGGGGGGGGGGGGGTAGAGAGTTTATTGTAGTTGCCCTTGTTTTATCTTCATTGCTTTTGCATCCCAAAAGACTTGAAACTGTCTCAAAATGTTCTACAACACTGAAATGTCTTTTTCTGGTTTTAACAGATACAAAATGATATCATCTGCTAATAAAGCCAACTTTTCTTTATTACCATACCGATTATATCCTTGAATTTCTGAGTCTCTTATTTTTTTGCCAATGGTTCTAAATATAATGCATATAGCAAAGGGGAAAGAGGACACTCTTGCCTGGTTCCTCTGCTCAGATAGAACTTATCAGACAGGACCCCCACACACACTTTAATTTTCACCTCTGATCCCTCATATATCCTTCTAATCAACCTTATTATTTTATCAAGGAATGCAAATGCTTCCATTGCCATACTCATAAAATCCCAGCTTACTCTGTCAAATGCTTTCTCTGCATGAAGACCCACCGACAACAGAGGTATTTTCTTACATTCTTCTTCTCTCTGGATGAGCATTGCTCTATTAATGTTGTCAAATGTTTGCCTCCCCTCCACAAAACCACAAGGATATATATATATATATATATATATATATATATATATATATATATA
The DNA here is from genome assembly GCF_019279795.1 of Protopterus annectens. Taxonomy (NCBI): domain Eukaryota; kingdom Metazoa; phylum Chordata; order Ceratodontiformes; family Protopteridae; genus Protopterus; species Protopterus annectens. The sequence continues at coordinate 547,718,107 of NC_056741.1, read as the reverse complement.
TATATATATATATATATATCAACTTTGGCATCACCTTTGCCATTCTTTTAGCCATTATAGACATAAACACTTTATAATTATGGTTTAGAGTCAAAATGGGCCTGTATTAAGCTGGATCTGATGGGCCTTTACCATCTTTAGATATTACAGCCACAACAACTTTCTTCCTGGATGTTGATGCTTCTTCTCTTTTTAAAATACAGTTAAACAAAACTTTCCAGATATTTATCACTTTCTTCTCTCCTAGCTTACAAACTTCCACAGGAATACCATCTATTCCTTGTGACTTTCCTGTAGATTGGTTATACATCACCATTTGTAGCTCATCTCCTCCTATCCTAATTGTTAATAATTGAGCCTCATCTACCTCTAACCTTTGCATATTTAATTCTTCCATAAACACTTCTATTTGTGTGTTTTCCTGATTTTCACATTTCTGTGCTACATACATACTGTTACTCTGAAGTACATGGCAGAATAGATAATTTATATATGGTGAAAATAACAGAGGGACCAGGACTGAAACTTGTGGGATCCCGCCAAATTATGCTTTTAGTTTGAGAGTATTGTAAGACCCAGGTACATTCAAACCATTGTACCATTTCCATGTGAAACCTGTGTTTATGGAGAACTATAACATTGTCAACAGTTTTGCAAACCTCTTAAGATCTAAAAAGATGGCTCCTGTAATTTTAAATTGTTCAAAGTTTGTAAACATTTGGTGTAGCAGTAACTAAAGCTAGGCAGGATGTTACCTATCTGTGAGGATGCAATGTTTTAGAAGACACTTGAGAATTTGATCATCTTTTAAATATTTTAGCAAGTGGACAAAGGATGGCAAAAGGTAAAAAGTTGTTTGCAGAGAATGGGAAAGGATGTTTAGCCGAGTGAATACTTGTGACATGTTTAAAGCGATAAGGGAGGATTTTGTTGCAAGTGACAGACTTAAAATTTGTGCCAGAGGCTTCATGAGAGTATGGCTAACTAATGGGATATAAAGTTTGAAACTCAGTGCTATAGCCTTTGTCCAAGTTTTCAATGAGTTTCTGTATTTCTTGGTAATTGCCTGAGATAAAATTGGGGGAAGTCAACAGTCTTGCGAAATGGAGACAATGGATGAAAGGAAGGTGGGTTAGAAAACGTCAGGTTGGTAGATAGTGGAAGACTGCTGATATTCTGACTTAGTTGAGAAATCATGCACTTGTTAGGAGTACTACAGCTACCTTCTTTTGGGAAAACCTTAGAAGCGCCAAGTTGTTTTATTGCCTTCCAAACCTGTTTTGAGTTTTTCAAAAAAAAACAAAAAAACTGGCCTGTACTTATTCAGTTTTGCATTCATTTTTAATAGGGACAGGACTGCAACTAGTACAATTTGGAGATTCTTATTATGGGTTTTATATGAGAATCTCTCTGCTATATTCACTTACAGCATTACTGTATTCTTGTACTTGTTTTTAATCTGGTTTCTGCACAGTCACCTCTCAAATTTAGTTTCTTTGGTGATTTTCTGTATCACTGAGGTGGGGTCTTTAATTTATCATTGGCATTATGGGGTTTAAGACATCATCCTTGCAATTTCTCCAGGTTACATGCCACCATGCCTTGCAAATGTCCCTAATTTTGCAGAACTACTCTGATTTTGCCTTTTATTTTTCCCTTTTATCTTGTACAACTTTGATTTTCTAGTAAATCACTGAGGACTGTGGTCAGTAATATCAAATGTTAACATGCCGTGATTTTACTGCTCAGAAAATGCACATTGATGCAAAATCTGTGTTATTAACCTTTTAAATGAATTAGAGTAATATTTAAACATTGTCAATGAGTTTGAACATTTGTTTTCTATTAGTTTTGGCTTTATCCAGAGTTCTTGAGCAAAGGTCTTGAGCAGACCTCTCAACCAATCGGGGACAAATTTCAACAGAATCAAGGACAAGTCAAGAAAAAAACAGGGACAATCAGGGGCGCTTTTAAAATATTAGTGCTATTTACTTGAAACATTAACAGAATCAGAGCATATGAATTAATACACATTTTCTGAAGTAAAATAAGTATATAACTCTTAATTATTGTCATTATTCATTAAGTATACATATTCATTAAGTGTAATTCACCATCTTTCCTCCAAAAGTCACTAGTTTTCGGAGGGATTAAGAGGGACAGAGCTAAAATTTGAGTCAAAATCAGGGACGTCCCTGAAAATCAGGGACAGTTGAGAGGTATGCATGCCCTATTTACATTGGGTTCTCTAGTATTCCTCTCCATTGGGGACTCTGATTTCTAAACACTGGAAATGTTTCTTGATGAACACTGTCATTTAACTAAGAACTAAGCCAACACAGGAATGGAGAAAGGAGATTTTGTCAATAAGGGTGACTACAATTAGGGATATAGACAATAGGCAAGAGGGGTCTGGATTTATTGGAGAAAACTGGAAAACAAACTAAAGTATTGGGAGCAAATAACTAGAGAGGGAAAGGTAATAGAATGGGAAGAGGCCAAGAATTTATTTGGACCGCAGGTTAGAGACTGCCTGCCCTATTAAAGATTGATCTCAAAGTATAGGCAAACAGAAATAAATAGGGGGTCCTAAATGAAAGACCAATGCTGGTAGAATTTTGAGTAGAATCTAGAAAAGAAGTCACCATTAAAAAAGGAATAATTAGCACAGCATATAAAATATTGCATGATAATTATAAGAATCAATTAAAGGAGGTTAGAAAGGATTGGGAAGAGATTGGATAAGCAAGTCACAGAAAACAATGGGGGGATATATGTATGTCTCCCAAATAGGCAACAAAATCTAGAAGATTTAGGATTATTGCTTGAAAATCTTTACATAGTTATTTTTATACCTCAAGTAGACTCCAGAGAATTTTTCCTGAGGTAGACATCAAATGCTGGAGATGTGACGGGGAAGAAAGAGGTAATTGGGAACATATTTTCTAGGAGTGCAGTGGGTTGGTGGACTTTTAGGATTCCCTGTGAGGTGCACTGTTAGAGATGCTGGGTGGGTGGATTGGTGTGACGAGGGAGATGATTTTTTTGAGGTATGATACAGAATTGGAATTTCCTAGACATGGTAAGGCCTTGCTGTGTCAAATTATAGCGACTGCCAAAAAAGCAATTACTAGAAAATGGAAATCAAAATCTAAACCAACTATATTAGAAGTAGTGAATATAGTGACAGATATACAATGAATGGAAATGAGATCTTTAGAAAATGGTAGGAGCAAACGACACAGGAAAATGGGAATTGTGGGAACAATACATACATACATAGAGGGGAGGAATGAGGCTTAACAGAAGGCAGGACTTAAACGAGCTATGTAATGTCTGACTGAAAATGACTGGGTAGATTATAAGTGATGTATAATGTTTGCAACTGGGTGTGTGGCAGTATAGTTTGTGATGTAAAATGCTTGCAACTACCATAAATCAGAATGCCCACTCTTCTGTGGCAGTGGTGCTAAATGTCCACCCTTCTGTGGTCATAATGCAGAGCATTCATCCTTCTCTCGCCATAGCGCAGAACATCAATCCTTTTCTGATCATGATACAGAACATCTGTCCTTCTGAATTTGTGGTGGAGAACATTCATCATTTTATGGTCACAGTGCAGTGCACCTCCCTTCTCTGGTTTTACTGCACAAAATCAACCTTTCTGTGGCCATGCTGCATAAAATCACCCTTCTCCGGCCATGGTGCAGAACATCCATCCTTCTTGGCAATAATGCAGAACCTCCAAACTTCTTTGGCCATGGAGCAAGACATCATCTACCCTTCTCCATCCAAGGTGCAGTCCATCTACCCTTCTGTATCCACAGTTCAGAGCACCCTCCCTTTTCTGGTCATAGTGCAGAATACCCAACCTACTCTAGCCATAATGTAGAACATCCATCCTTACCTGGCCAATATATAGAACATCTACCCTTCTCTGGCCAAAGTGCAGAGTATCTGCCCTTCTCATAGTATGAATCATCAGATCCTCCTGGCATAAGCTGCAGCTCATTATTGTTCAGCTGTTTGGTTAATGGCTGCAGGCTACATTAGACAAAATGCCAAATTTGTTTCATATTTCTTCTCCATGTGTTTCATCCAGTGTCTCCAGAATGGATAAGAGGACCAGGTTTTGCAACAATAATTCAGAACATCTGTTCCTCTGTGAGACTGGTGCTAAATATCCATGTTTGTCTGGTCATGGTGCACAGCATCCATCGTTCAGTGGCCATGGTGCAGGGCATCCTCCTTATTTGGCCACAGTATAGAAAATCCATCTTTCTCTGACCACAGTATAAAACACACATCCTTCTCTGGTCATGGTGCAAGGACATCCACCCTTCACTGTCTGTGATACAGTACATTTGACCTTCTGTGACTACACCCTTCTCCGGCCATGGTGTAGAATATTTATCCTTCTGTAGCCATAATGCAAAACATTCGCCCTTCTATGGCTATGGTACAGAATGCCCACCCTACTCTGGCCATAATGAAGAGCATTCATCCTTATTCAACCATGATATGGCCATCATCCTTCAGATGAAATGTTAAACTGACATCCCATCTGCTTGAGATGGTGAGAGCTCAAATAGATATAAAAGATCGCACGGCACCTATTGAAAAGAATAGAGGTCCTTTATTTAATACAACATAAAACATTAATTACACATTTACAGATTTACAAAATTTACATATTTATAGGCACATATATACAAATTTCTATTTTTTACTATTTATTATTTTTATTATAACATCCTCATTGTTATTCTTTCATAATTGTCCTCTACTCCTTCCGCAACCATATTTTTCACAATATCTCTGCTAAAACCCATTTCCCATAAAGCAAAATTTCAGTCTTTCATTTCAAATATTGCATTTACACAAAATAAATTATTTTCTACCCTTCTCACACATTCTTTCTTCTTCTTGTTATAATATACATACATAACCATACTCATGGCCACATTCTTTATGTCATTAACATTCTAAAAAAAGTTTTCCTCACAAAGCTTTTTCCAGGGTTTCACCAATCTTTTATATTTCAAAAAACATGTTCTTTTGTCTTTTCCTCCCCACAAAAAAACACACTCTTTCAACAATCTTTTTATATGGCATATTCCCCTTTACTGGTAACTTATTTATTACCAGTCTCAAAAGGAAATCTGGCACTCTACTATCCTGGTGCACCACTTTTTCCTTACTTGAGTTGCTTAAATCACTTATTTTGTTAAATTTTCCCATGGATTTACTTAATGATATTATTTCATCTCATTAGTATACTATATCCTTTTACCTTTCTCTATAACAACAATTTTTATTTCCATGTTAGAACTAAAAACTATCAAAAAAAATACTAACAAAACATCCATCTTTCTCTGTCCATAATGTAGAATAATGTTCTTCCAGATTGTTTGACTTATATTTAAACATTTTCACTATTAAATATACATTCTCTTCCTTTACCCACTTTAATAGTTTATGCAAGTTTACAGAAGCAGAATAAACAACTGGATTTAGTAACCACAATCCCCTTCATATTCACTTGTATAGTACGCAACTCTTTTCACTGGCTTTAATCTTGAAAAATCTTCATGTGAAAGAAAACTCAAAATGAACAATTTCCTTTTTATATTTTTCTGGGATCATATAAACATTTGTTATATATGGTATTTTCGTCATTAATACAGAACTCAGCAGGTAAACATTTTTCTTAAATGCTAATTATGTATTTTCCATAGAATTTCTTTCATTTCTTTAATCAAACCCTCCAATTGCATCAAAACTACACATTTCTCCCAAATTTTATCTCTACCAAAGACACTTCATTGAAAACTACACAGCCCCAATTTTCACCACATCACACAAACCCTTACTTTTATCTCTAATCAAGGTAATTTCCATTTCCTGTAAACATCCATTCAGACAAACCAACACTTCCTTCATCTATATTTTGTTCTTATCAAATACAACTATTTTGTCTGTATATATCAAAACTGCTGGAAATGCCACCTCCTTGTATTCTTCCAGTTCATCACTTCTAAACTGTAACATAACATTGTTTTAACGTTTAAGTTACTAATTCCACAAATAAATGTCCTTCTTTTGTTACACACTTCCAAAAATTTCATCGGTCCATCAGTTTCAAATATTGTCACAAAAATTCTCTTTACCAATATGTATAAAAGCCTGAATTTCCCGAGCTTTAAAACCCAGAACAGTTACCAGATTGTCCCAGACATGATATCTAGCTATTACAATGCAATTTTTTGTTGTTATTCACACAGTTGTACTTCTTTTTAAAATCAGTTTTACTTACACTTTGCTGATTTCCTTTTTGCGTGCTGTCAGTGCTGCATAAGTTTTAGTTACTGCATTATCTGCTGCTACAAAATCTGACACCTTCTTAGTTTGTTGCTGCTTTCCTCTTTCACTTTCTATTACTGCCGCAGAAGTTTTAACTGCTGCATTCTCTGCTGCCATATTACCTGGTTCCTTCTCCACATTGTCATCCTCAGCACTTCTGAAAAGGTTACCTGCCACCTCACTTCATGAAACAGCATAACTGTCACCTGGTTCTTCCTGTTCAATTATATTTAACAGAACATCATCTTCAAGCCCTCCTGATGCCAGTTCTGTTATCTTCACCACTTCAATAGACTCACCTTTATAACATCCAGCACACAGGCATCTTTGTTCACACTCTGAAGCTCCACATCAAACAATTTTTTCTCCAAATTCTCACTTACAACCTTTAAACTCTCCATAACTTTTCTATGTTCCTCCATGCTGCTGCTTTCCTTAGGCCTTTTCCTTGCTGCTGTAGGACCCATCTGGCACCATCTAGCAGCTCTAAAGTGTAGGGAACATTCCTCAATGCCCTGGCCAAATTTAGCAGTATAAATACCACCTCGGGTCTTCCTGAAAAGAGGCTACTAGCTAAGTGGGACAAACATGGTCAACAAAGGATAGATAACTAAAATAAATAAATAACACAGAGCACTCATCTTTTTGTGTGGTGGTGCAGAACATCTATCCTTTTCTGGCCATAGAGCAGAACATCCACCCTTCTCTGGCCATAATGCAGTACATCCACACATCTGAACTTTCTCTTACCATGGTACAGAACATCGATTCTTCTCTAGACATTGTGCAGAAAATCCACCCTTCTCTGACCATAGTGCAGGACATCCATCCTTCTCTGTCCATGGTACAGGACACCTGTCTTCTTTGGTCATAGTGCAGGTTGAAAATCTACCCTTCTCTGACCACATTGCAAATCACTCATCCTTTTGTGGCCATGGTGTGGAACAGCGACTATTCTCTGGTTATTGTACAGAAAATCTATTCTCCCTGGCCAAAATTCAGAGCTCCAATCATTCTCTGATCATAAAACAGAACATTCATCCTTCTGTGGCCATAGTTTAGAACATTCATCCATTTCTGTCCATAAAGCAGAAAACTGATCCTTCTCTCGCTATAGTGTAGAACATCCATCCTTATGTGGCTGCAGAAATTGTGCATAATATCTTCCCTTCTTTGCTCGTAGTATGGAACAACTGACCTTCTGCAGTAAGCTGCAGCTCACTATCACTTTGGCTGTCTAGTTATTATCTCCAGGCTGTCATGTTGGCCAAAATAATAACTTTGTTTCATATTTCTTCTCCATGTGGTTTGCTCAGTGTCTGCTGAACACATGAAAGGCCCAGTTTTTGCATCAATAAGACCTAGTTGCCACTTATCATAGCAATAGTCTCTCATCAATACAAATGCTATGTCATAATTTTTTATGGGCCTGTTATATATTCTTTCTATAAAATGTCACTGAATCTATGCATAGCAGGTTTCAGTAAGTCTAATTATGACCGTAAGTTAATTTCAGAAGTAACATAACAAGAGTTATATTTACGGTTAGCTACATAGCACTTGAATATGTCTGAAATCTTGGCTGATAGTGCTGACTATCTTTTTAAAGGTAAGTACAGGTCTCTCTGCCAGCTCACTACTAGTACTTAGATGATGGTATTGTGAAGTAAAATGTTGCATACTATTCTGTTGTGTCTTTTTCCCAGTTAGGGGTCGCCACAGCGGAATTCGGGTCCGCTAATGATTGGCAGTAGATTTTTACGTGCTGGCTTGCCGAGCCTAACGCACAACCTTCAATGAAGGAACGCCCATTCACGCATGTCACCACACAGAAGACGCTCTAACTGAGAATCGAACGGGCAATGTCTAACTGTGAGGCGACAACGCTACCGCAGCGCCACCACCACATACTATTCTGATAACCAAAAAAATATACCACTGCACGAAGTATGAAACAATTTATTAACTTGTACACATAAAAAACAATTAGAACGACAGAGACTCCGATGATGCCTTAATATAGTGGGTGAAAGCACTCAGTCATTTTAATTGCTTTTTTATGTGTACAAGTTAAGAAATTGTCATTTCATACTTCGTGTGGTGTTTATTTCTTGGTTATCAGTTGGTGTAGAGGACATGTGGAGAATTGCTGTACACTATTCTGTTTCGTGATGTTTTTAAATACTTCTGATGGGAAATGCGGCCATTATCATTTAGACTTTGAGCAGGCCATTCATTGCCGTGATAATTATCCTTTGCCCAGAGGTTGGCATAGCACACCAAAGCTGAGTGACGGTGAATGCTGTTTAATTTCCTAGGGGAAAAGCTTAAGATTTAAATTTCAGCTGCAGTAATCCATTTGCTTTTGCACAAATGTGCTTAAATCCACTGCACTATGGGAATACAGAATAAAGACAGATTAAAGGCACTACTGTGAAACAGTTACTGTAAGAGGTCTTAGGCTGCTGAATGTAATGAACTCAAACTTCATATGTGGCATGTTGAGATACTTCTCCTGTTTGTAGACTGATATTTTTGAATATTGGCTTGGGTTTGATTACTGTTATAGGTCAAATTATTCTTTTATGACATTTCACATTGCTATCATATAGTTAATTTCTAATATCTGTATTTCTGCCCATTTACATTTCATTAACATACCATATGAATAGTGCAGCAAGACATCATATTCAAAACCATTCCAGCCCCAAGAAGGACACTCAGTAAGCCAAGCTTATCTTGCTTATATCTCACTATTGGTCGAACTCTCACACTCCTTCTGGCCCCTATAACAATCACTTTATTGTACAGAGCATGACAGCTTAATAATGAGTCATAAGTAAAGGTAACACACCATACAGATGGTCCAACATATCCCACAAAACATAATGTTGCTATTCCTCTCTCCATATGTCTCTATCTCTTCCTGTGCATCACTTCTGCACCAGTAAGTTATCACAGTCCTTCAGTTGTTTTATTTAATGTGTGCTGAGTATTAATTTCTTTGTGGTGTGATAAGATAATGCTCACATGTATAGACAGATTTTTGACTTGTATCAAGGGGTCTAATGCAGGCATTACTGACTGTTTATAAAATATTATTTTATGTGTAGCTATTGGTTAAGGGTCACCATTATCCTGCTTCTGTCATAGGCTACATTGTCCCTGCCTCCCTCTCACCCTGTCAATGTATCTTCTCCCTTCTGCATTATTAGTCTTCCTCCTCTGCACTTGTGCAATGTCTGGCACTGAGCACCAACTGCAACAGAGGCTAAACAGAAGGACACAGTTTATGGCAAAATCTTAAGAGATTTTGCCTTTAGCCACATTACTGTGCCCTTCATGCTGCTGTGCTTAGTTATGTATAGTCCAGTTAATTAACTTTTCAGCAATCTAAAGAGGTGAATGCACAGCTTGCAGTTGTCAAGCAGGTAATGGAGATAAATACATGCATCCTTGTTTTCCGCAATCTGCTGTCACATGGTAAAGTTGTGAAATATGACTTCCTACGTGGTGTGTTTAGATAATACTCTGGTATTAATTTTATTATTGGAATGCTCTCAAGGTTCTAATCCAGATGCATGTAAAAATGTTTTTCAATGATCTGTATGACAGCAGTAGTTGTAAATGTTGTCTACATCTTTCCTTAACACACTAATATCCTGCTGCTATATTAATGTGCCTGCTCCCTATTGTGAAGCCTGTCTTGAACAGATCTTGCCTGCATAATTATGCTGATAAAGCAAACAGTAACGCAACAGATGTACCTAATGTGTTATTATGTCTGTACTGTGTATTCCTGTCACCTACTGTCCACCTCTTCCCACCACTTTTGTGTCATCCAGTAAACCTCTTAGATTCCAAAATGTTTCCAGAATCATGTTTCCACTGTCAATAACATGTTTAGTCTTTCATTTTTTTTTTCATAATACACCTGTAGCATTCATATAAGTATTGACTAAAAGAAATTGTCATGACAAATGTGTAAATCATAAAGCATGAAGCATGACTGTAACACATATCTGTTCTATATTCCAGCAGGTTCACATATGGTTGTATGCGTATTATGCTTATTTGCATGAAAGTCGGCAAAGAGCACTATAGAATACAAGTAATTCTCATTCTTAAGTTCAACACCTCGAGATATGTCAACTCATGCATTAGTACTTTGCCATTAGCTATACAATTCAGCTTGGCAAAGATGTTCTTCTGGTAGAAAGTAAAAGAAGAAAGAAAAAACAAATAAATCTGGATAATACCACCATTATTTATTAGCTGGATGTTTGTGCTAAAAAATGGTCAAAGAGCACAATACCACTGTACAGCTACACATCATATATGTATTTGAAGTGCAGTCTACAAGGTATGAGAGTGAAAGACATACTCACAGCTGGACTCAAACCTCCTCATTGTATAATAACATGTATATTACATTAACTTCCCTTTGTAACAATGCAGCTTCATGCCCTTCTTACATCCGTTGTTAGCATGTCAGATTTAATTTATGTGCACAGTGAAGTATTGTTATTGAGATTATGATTACATCAATATGGCAGCATTTATATGTTACACATGTTCTTTGACACTTTAGGACATTTGACTGCAGTATCTCACTACATTTTTCCCATTTCCTCTCCTCTGTTAATTACTTCTGCAGCACAACCAATGTTATTTGTTTACAGTTCCCCCATTTTACTTCAAGCCATTTTGTTTACATTCTGTGTTTCTGTTTGCAAACACCTTTCCATGGCTGCTACCACTACTGTTGGCCACAAAATGGTGCTTGCAAATGTGTAAGTGCGAAGAACAGCACGCACATTCAATTAGCGCTGCTGCTCATCGCATTAATGGGCTTAAATTGTGCAGGCTTAGCATAAAGCCTGCGTGATTGTTAATGAATCCCAGAGATAGACTGACTAGTTGTCTACTAAAAACCACCAGATGTCAAAAGACTAAAGCCTACATGTTCAGTAAACTTCCATCACTTACTCACCAAGGGCCATCCAGGTATCAACAGCTACAGCACTCTTGCCATGACATACACCATCTTCTGCATAGGTAGACTGTTTGTAATCATTTTCTTCATCCAGAAAATGATGACCTTTTATTTCTACAAATTCAAAGCAAGGTCAGCATTAGCATTAACAACACTGGGAAATTAATCAGCTTGTAGTGCATTTTATCCAGAATTCCAGGCTGCAAGTACTGAATACATGATCCATAGTTCAGCTCACATCTTATACCACATGCATCTACAAGTTCCTCCTGCAGATGGTTCCAAACACCTGGAATGATTGGAGAAAATTACTGTATATGACTAATTCAGTGTTTGCAAAGTAGCATTTAAGACATCTAAAAAGGCCTGAGGGTAACACTTAAAATATTTGATCTGTGTGAAACACCTGATGTGAAGTTGTTCATTCTCACCTTCATTCTTACTGATGGGTTCAGAGCCGATCCTCGGCTCCGAGTCAGCCAAATTGCAAAGCTCGAGGTCTCTAACAGCTCAAGACCGAAACCCTATCACACAATGCACCTCTACCTTCCCCAGATCTAGTTTGTCGCTGCAACAGATTGTGCGTTTCCTACAGCTCAGGACATTTTTGAGAGATAAGTTTCTTCTTTTTTCTTGGACAGTTCCTAAAATTTCCTCTTGGTTAGATTTCAAAGTATTAGCAAGGATAGGCTATCCTTCTTGTGTTTCTTTTTCTAATAAATAGTTTAATAATAATAAGAACTTGTGTTCTCATTTTGGGCATTTGGCCCTGTTGGTTTCCTTAGGTTTCATAGCCAGTTAGGCTTAGTTTGCCCTATCCCTTAAGCCGAGTTAGGCTCTTTTTAGTTGTTTACTGTAGCCGGTTAGGCTTATTTCTTATTTTCGTTTTGCAGCTGCAGCCGAGTTGGGCTTTTCTTATTTATATTTGTAGCTGGTTAGGCTTATTTTGTTTTTGCTGCTAACCTTCAAAGGTTGTTGTTAGTGTTTCTATTGGATTGGTGTTGGGATTGATACTGTGTTATCTACAATGTCTGAAAAGGCCAAGTCAGGGTTTAAAAAGTGCCCTTAATGTAATCAAAAAATGTCTATTACAGATCGCCACACCACCTGTGTCTACTGTTTGGGAGAGGCTCATCTCCAAGAGGTTTGTTCCATTTGCCATGGATTCAGTGCTAGGGTTTTGGCAGAAAGGAAAAGGAAGTTGGTTGAACGTGGGTTGATTAAGTCTGCATTCCAGTCAGACTTGGATACTGCTCTGGAAAAACCAAAACCTTCATCTTCGGCTTCTTCTTCTGTGAGTTTGGATCTGAAGGGTTCTTTGGTTCCGAAGACTTCCAAGAAGGTTCCTGTATCGGCTCCACTGTCATCGGAACTGACTATACAGGTAGTTGGTAGGAGCTGGTCCCCAGACTTGGAACCAGTATCTCCTACCTTGAGATCTTCGATTCTGGGCTCACCGGCTCCTTCTGTAGTTTCCTCTCGGGCTTCCAGACTGTCAGATTTGGATGTGGATTGTGTGGTATGGAGACTGTTATGGAATCCAGCGCTAGCTAAAATTCTTTCAGCTTCGACTCGGGCAGCTTCGGAATGACAAAGTCATCTCCTGTAATTTCTGCTCCTCCTCCAACTCGAATCGAGACATCGGAGCTGGAAGAGACTGTTCAGTTGTTTGTGGAACCGTCGGTTCTGACACTCACTTCGGACCTGTCGGTACCGATAACCCCAATGTCCTCTGCTCCAGCGGCGAAATATGGGAGCCGACACTCTTCCGTCAGCTCTGGGGTGGGGAGTCGAACTGATGTGTTGGTTCTGACTCTTCCCCTTGGGGCCTCAGCGCGGATGAGCTCAGTTTCCACCTCTGGCTCAGAGCTGGCGGTTTTGGTGCTGGAGGAGTCATCGGTGTCTTCAGACCTGGGTGCTTCCTCGCATCAGAGCCGTGGTGCCTTTGATGCCATGAGGAGGGTTTTGTCCCCTGAGACAGCCACAACCTCTGAAATGGCCACCTCCTTCCCAGAAAGTGCTGAAATCTTCTCCATCACTGCAGACCCACCATAAGCGTTGGTACTCGGAGCCTCAGGAAGCCCCACTGGGGGAACCCTGCTCTTCCGAGACTTCCCCAGAAGTTCCCACTGAGGAGGTCCCTCAGAAGAGGTTATGTAAGAGGAGACATTTAGATTCCCCTCAGGAATCCATCACATCTGACACTGATTTGGAGGAATCGGAAGGGTCCCCAAAGTCCCCCTCTAAGGATATCTCCTTTGCAGATATCCTAGAGATCCTTAAGCAGAGGGGTGACTGGTAGCCCCTTAACCCTACCAAGGATGAATCAGTGCTCCTGAAGGCATTTCGGTCTCAACCTTCCACCTCTTGGGTTTCTCCGCCCTTCAATGAGTTGATGGATCTTTTGTCTTGAAGGGTGTGGGAGTCACAAGATTCTATGAAGCATGTTCCTAGGAGGCCCAACAAATGTTAGTGCCTCATGACAAATTTTTCTTATCTAAACCTATACCTGTGGATGCCATGGTGGTTGCAGCAGCCCCAAAGAAAGAGATGTCGGAGACCTCTATGTCTGCCCATCCTCCTAATAGAGAATCTAGGATCATGGACAGATACGGCAAGTGCATGTTCAGTTCTACGACCTTTGCTCTTCAGTCCTTGAACTATCTAACCCATTTCACAAGGCTTCAGAGAGATCTCCTGAAAGAGCTAGGAGATACTCTCTAGGGTGCAGTAGCAGATTCAGTGGTGGACAAAGTGATGTCTCAGCTTGCTCCCCTCAATTCTATCGTTAACTCTTCCATGCACCTCATATCTTACGCAGCTGATGGGAAGAGTAGGACAGCGGGTACAGGAATTACTTTGTGGAGGCATTCCTGGATGCGCTTATGTTCCTTTGCTGAACTTTTCAAGTCGTCATTTGTGAATGCCCCTTTTAATGGTTTTTCCTTGTTCGGACCAAAAGTTAAAGAGACCCTCACCAGATGTGAGCAAGATGGAAAGACTCTATCTGCCATAGGAGTCCATTTTTCCACCCCTACTAGGCCTTACGCTAAAGGTCAACAGGGAGGGAAAATGTGGTTCCGCAAAGCCCAAGGAGCCTTTCCGAACTCATGAGATGAAGCCTCCTCCAGGGGCAGAGGAGGGGGCAATGATGGAAGATGATGCCCATGTGGCAGAGAGGGTCTACAAAATCAGGACAACAGGGATCAGTTCCTTGGGAAGCCCTACCAGCAGTCCTGAAAGGAGGCCCAACTATCCTGCTCTGGAGGCAGTTGGGGGATGTTTGTCTTTGTACCTAGGTGCCTGGCTAAAAATTTCAGAAGACCGATGGGTACAAAACGTCATATCCAGAGGCTATTTCATCCCCTTTCATACCCAACCCAGAACAACAAAAAGAATCTAGGACGTTTCACCCAGTTTACGGGATGTTGCAACAGTAGAGTTTCAAAAACTATTAAAAAAAGAGTCATCTAACCAGTCCCGGCAGACCAGCAAGGATCCGGAACTTACTCAAGATCCTTTTTGGTGCCAAGGAAAACAGGGGACTGGAGATCAATTCTGGACCTCAGCAGACTCAACAAATATGTAGAAAATACAAAGTTCTGGATGGTCACTCTTCAGTCTATACTCCCGTTCTTAGGGAAAGACAATTGGATGTGCTCAATAGATCTTCAGGATGCATACTACCATATCAAAATGGCCAGGCTATCCAGAGATCATCTGCACTTCAGGCTGGGAGCCAGTCACTTCCAGTTTTGGGCTCTGCCCTTCAGTCTCACTACAGCCCCCAGAGTGTTCACCAAATGTATGGCAGTGGTCATGGCTCACTTGAGACATCAAGGAATCTGGGTGTTTCCATATTTGGATGACTGGCTCCTCACTGCACCCACCAGGCATCAGCTTATTTGGGCAAGGGACACTGCCTTAGCTCTATGTTTCCAACTGGGCATTATAATGAATTCAGAAAAGTCTGCTTTATTGCCATCGCAGCATACAGTGTTTATAGGAGCAGACTTAGACACAGTCAACATGTCTTTAAAGCTTCCTTCAGAAAGAGTGCTTACCCTATGACAACAGATTGTGGATCTCCTTTCAAAACACAAAGCACCAGCATTGCAGATTCTCAAGTTGCTGGGCACCATGGCAGCAGCTATCATTGCAATACCCCTGGAGAGATCTTACATGTGCATTCTTCAGTGGCTGCTATTCACACAGTGGATGTTTCAGGACTTGCCGATGAATCACCCAGTTCTCATAACCGACTCTTGCAAGGATGATCTTCAGTGGTGGCTAACGTCTGAGTTGGTGACCATGGGACATCCCTTTGTCCTTCCTGTTACAGTTGCAACGATGACCATGGATGCCTCCTTGATTAGGTGGGGGGGGGGCATTATCAGGGATGGACAGCCCAAAGTACATGGCAGTTTCATGAGGCTCAATTGCATATCAATGTCCTAGAGATGAGAGTGGTTCTCTTAGCACTGCAGTCCTTTCAAGACTCTCTTCCTCTGGGCATGATTGCAATCCAGTCAGACAACATGTCCATAGTCTGGTATATAAACAAACAGGGTGGAACCAAATCTTATCCCCTATGTCAAGAGGCTCTAAGAGTGTGGAAATAGGCAGAGTCCACTAAGCACTTTCTTATAGCAATGCACATTCTGGGGGAAATACAACATGATAGCAGACAAACTCAACAGGGCAATTCTGTTGCCTCATGAGTGGTCCCTCAAGAACAAAGTATCGGAAATGATTTTCCACAGATGGGGCCAGCCTTGCTGTGACCTCTTTGCGACTCTCACAAACACCAAATGCAGCAACTACTTTGCCCTGATCCCTCAACAGGGACAGTCCCCGAGGGACACGCTCATGCATGATTGGCCTCCCGCATTCCTTTATGCCTTCCCTCCTTTCCCCCTGATTCCCAAAGTTTTGCAGAAAGTCAGTTTTCTGGGCAGGACACTTATCTTAACAGCCCCATATTGGCCTCATCAAATCTGGTTCCCCTTTCTGAAGAATCACCTAGTAGAAGCACCTTGGATTCTGGACCCAGTGCCAGATCCTCTGACCCACTCATCAGGAGCTCTTCACCCTTCACTTCAGTCCATCAAACTGACAGCTTGGCTACTCCAATTCCCAGAATAGCCAGGTTCCAAAATTTATCAGAAGAAGCTCAACATATTCTTTTATTCTCACTTAAGTCTTCAACCAAAAAACTATATCTCAGTAAGTGGAAAAGGTTTTCCATCTGAGCTCAGCAGAATAACATTGACCCTTTTCTAGCCTCCATATCGAATATCTTAGAGTTTCTGACCAAACTGTTCAACGAAGGAGCTGCAGCAGAAACCATTCGGGTCCAACTGGCTGCTATATCTAATTTCCATATAGGTGAATCTGAAAATGGTATGTCCCACAAGCTGGCGAAGGCCTTTTTGAAGGGTATGATGTACCTAAAGCCACCAATTAGATCTCCTACCACTCCATGGAATTTGAATCTAGTCCCATCCAAGATTATTCTCTCACCCTTTGAATCTGCTTCTTTTTGTGAGCTGAAATGTCTTTCTTGGAAGACCATTTTCTTGGTGGGCATTACATCAGCACACAGAATTTCGGAGTAGCAAGCCCTTTCAGTTAAGCACCCATATTTGATATTCCACAAAGATAGGGTTTCCCTCAGGATGAACCCTTTGTTCTTACCCAAAATTTGTTCAGAATACACCCTTAATCAGGCAATTGAATTACCTGTTTTCTTTCCCAATCACACTAATCAATTGGAATATATGCTTCACTTGCTTGATGTCCATAGACAACTTCGTTTCTATTTAAACAGGACAAAAGACCATAGAAGAGCTGATCAGTTGTTTGTCTCCTCCTCAGATTCCAAAAAAGATGCACCGGTATCTAAATCTACCTTATCTAAATGGCTTTCTGATTGCATATCCTTTATATACCATGAGGCAGACATTTCTTTAGATGACAAAATCAAGGCTCATTCAACCAGAGCTGTTTCTACTTCCATAGCCTTCTTGGCCAGACTACTCATTGATTCTATTTGTGCAGCTGCCATATGGTCAAGGCCACATGCCTTCATATCTCACTGCAAAGTAGACAAGGCCTCTAGGGACAGGGCTTCATTTGGGTCTGCTGTCCTTAGACAGGTACTCCCATGAGCCACCTAGGTTTGTGGTGCTGGGGACGCTACCCATCAGTAAGAATGATGGCGAGATTGAACATCTTCACATAAAGAAGTTATGTACTTACCATAACGTTCCATGTGAGTTGTTCTTCTTGCCTTCATTCTTATGACCACCCCCCCCACCTACCCCCATCCAATGTCTGGAAGCTCGAGAGGCTCTACGTTGGTTTTGATTCTTCTGAGGAGTTTCCTCTCACTAGTTGTCTCTATGATTTCCTTGAAATCTGAGGTAGGTTTAACACTAGTTGGCAGCAAACAAGATCTGGGGAAGGTAGAGGTGCATTATGGGATAGGGTTTTGGCCTCGAGCTGTTAGAGACCTCGAGCTTTGCAATTTGGCCGACTCCAACCCATCAGTAAGAATGAAGGCGAGAAGAGCAACTCATATGGAACATTATGGTAAGTACATAACTACTTTTGTCCCAGTCCTTAATCCTAGCTAACATTAGCTCTACAATTAGCATAGTCCTTATTGCTTGCATCCATCTGGGCATTTATACCTCCCTATTTAATTCCATGAACTGGCTGTGGCACTCAAGCATATTTGCATAGACCAAGTTACAGGTATTGAATAGCTCCTTGTAAATCTGAGCTGTAATGCTTCCTACTTGACTGATTAAGCTCATCACTTGGAATCAGACAGACATCTTCTTGTTCCAAGGCGAAGCATTCATTCCCTTCAAGAATGCTTGCTGCAGTTGATAAATCTTAATGTTATCACCTTGAAATCCAAGCTGTTGTATCAGTTCAGGGATAGGATCTGCTAACCTTCAGAAAAAAGATCAACAACCAAAAGATGCCAAGGTTGAGGCCGAGCCCCCACAAATCTGAACAGTCCTTATCAATAATCAGTGTAGGCAACTGGCTGATGATGGTATTATCCTGATGTGAGCCATTGTATGGCCCTACATTAAATACACTGACAAAGGCACACAAGAAATTGACCAGTGGTGTTTCTACCAGGAACCCTATGTACCTTTAGAAAAAGGGTAAAGAAAGTTCTTGGGAGTAAGGTCATCAGAAATGACCTAATATGCTCCTACTGCACTGTAATCAGACGTTGATATATCTCTGCTCCTCTACACTCTCAAATACCTGATGAAAGGGTATTACCCATAAATATAACTATAAGCAAATATATTTTGTTATTTTCAGAACTGTAAGTCCTTGGGCACCTCCAAATCCACTACCATCACCCTGTTTTGTAAGTGACCAGATGAAAGAATACATGGCCTTTTGAATTACTTTGAACCAGCAGCATTCTGATGGAATAAAGCAACCTGGGCAAATGTTTTTTTTTTCATTAAGTCTACCCCTTCCAGGATAATAGCCAAAATTCCCACCACTTCACCCTAACTCATTAGCCTTGCCCAGGCTTTTGGTAATCAGACACTGATGGTCAAATGCAATATGCATATCATGTATAAGGCAGAGGAATGGGAAAACCAAGAAAAGGCACACATGGAAATACTTATGGATGACTTAACTATGTCAAGGTTAGAGGAAGATGAGTGTCAAGAATCAATAGCTAAGATAGCAAAGGATGAAATAAAAATGGACGTATATAACCAATCAACAGGGTTGTCTCTGGGAACACATGGTATTCCTGTGGAAGTTTGGAAGTTTTTTTAACAATATGTTAAAACGAGGAACAGTACCAGTATCTTGGAAGAAGGTTGTCGTGGCTGTATTACCCAAAGAGGGTAAAGGCCTCTCAGACCCATCTTCATTTAGACCAATTTCAAATTTAAACCATGATTGTAATGTGCTTATGTCCGTATTAGCTAAGAGAATGACAATTGTATTGCTAGCATCGATAGATACAGATCAATGTGGTTTTGGGAAGGAGGGCAAATATTTGACAATATTTTCAGAACAATGATAATCCAGAGAGAAGCAGAGTGTAAGAAGACAATGCTGTTGTTGCTGGGTTTTGAGGTAGAGCTGGAATCTGTCTCTCTCTCATGAAGCTGGGATTTTATAAGTAAGGCAATGGTAGCATTTGTGTTTCATGATAGAATAAATATGGTTAATTAGGAAAATATATGAAGGATCAGTGGCACGGATTAAGGTGAGAAGCTTTCTCTCTGACAAGCTGTTTTTGAACTGAAGAACAGGGCAGGGGTGTTCTCTTTCCCCTTTATTACTTTCTTTATTTTTAGAGTCCTTGGCAATAAAATAAGGGACTCATAAATTCAAGAAAATAACTAGTATGATAATCAAGAAAGATTATCTTCATTTTCACATTATATTATTTTCTGTTTGCTAAATCCAGAAAAGGACATTTCAGTGTTTTGGAACATTTTGAAGATAAAACAAATGCTACAATAGTTAACTATGTAACCATGCAAAAATTGGGTTAGCAAAATCCATATTTATGATAACAAGAGAATCTGAAGTATTCAGGCATATAGAATAAAAGGAATCTATTAGGCAGCTATAGACTAAGCAGAAATATTAAAAAAAATTAGAAGTTGGAAGCTCTTGACTATGGATATGGAGAGTAAGCTACAAGCACTGAAAATGTTTCTAGTCTTTTTAGTTTGTATTTATGAGTCAGGTGTATTTGATCAACCAGAGGAGAAGTTGTGGATTATCATTAAGAATGAGTTGTAAGGAATGGGTCTACTTCATTTCATTGAAAACTCACTTCACTGAAACTCATCCTTGAGTTAGTATATATATTAAGGGGGTGTGTGAGAGGCAAACACTGTAAACCGTAGACATGGATACTTACAAGTCGAATGAATAACTCTTACCAGAAGAAAATATATCCCCAAACTATGTGTGTGGGGGGTGCCCCCGCTTACTATATATACTAACTCCAGGATCGCACTACAGTGGGGAACAGGGCATATACCTTTCAGAGAAATGAGGTTCAGTCAAATGAATTTTCAATGAAGTGAGCTTTCAGTGAATTGTGCTTAGGCAGCTGAGTTTCAGTGAAATGAGTTTTCAACTAAATGAGTTTCAGTGAAATGATTTTTCAATGAAATGAAGCTGGTTAAATGGCTAGTCAAACTGCCTCTTTAACCTTCTATTTGTGGCCATAATCACGGATGAAGAGGATGAAAGACTCCATTAACCAAATAATACATTCAATTGAAATAAAAAATGAATAAACAAATAAACTGTGCTAAGTATGGAGTGAGACCATCATTCACACCTTTACACTTGTTCAAAATAAGCCTTCTGAAATTGGGGTCTTATGAGGAGGCAAAAGGTCAATGGCATCGCCCGGCTCAGATAGCTAGAGGGGTGAGAGAAAGCACTTGTTTAATTCCTGGTTTAGAGAGGTCACAAGGCCTTAAATGCTCTTACAGAGTATTACCAGTATCATCTTTTAGTTTGTCAGAATATAGCTTCTGACTGATATCTGCAAACTTCTTAACTGTTCTTCTTGGATGGGATCAAAAGGTGTCTTTTGAGTTTCTGGTTCTGGTGAGGCTATAGTCCTCTTATAAACTTGGGATTTTTAGTATAGCAGCCAATACATTACTGTGAGTTTTTTCCAGATCTCTGTGCTCTACTGTATATGAATGATCTTGAAAACTTAATTTCTGCTCCATTAGGGTAGCATAATTGGTTTGTAAATCCACTAATGTCTAGGATAAGATACTGGACCTCTGAATTTGAAGGGCCAGTTGGATCAGTTACTTCTGGGTTAGGATACTTTTAGTGGCACTTCTCCAAACATTATTCTGTTTAGGCATCAAACTAGAACACTCCCTTTACATAATACCTTTTAATGCTGCCCGAAGACAAAGTCAGTCTGATCCTATCTTACCCTGAGTTGTTACTATATAATTCAGTCAACACCTAATAGTCACTAATGCACATCTGATGTAGGGCAAGGGATACCCCCTGCACATTGTCTTTGTCTATGGCACCAAATGACAGTGCCTCTAGGCACAGCAAATAGTGGTCCAGTCATGTAACTTAAAGTATCTTTACTGAGGTGATCCATTGCAGTAAATGATGGGAGGAAGAAGTCTATTCTGGGCTTGGAGTTACACTGTTGCAGCAGTTTGACACAAAGTAAAGGCTAACTAAATTCAAGGGGCACAAGTCAGTCCATTGATTAGCTATCTCCAAAACAGTACAGAATTTGTCCAGAGTATTAGTCTCCTTCTAAAACACTTTAGTCTAAGGAAAACTCATTAATTTGAGAATCAGTAACAGCATTTCTGTCTCTTGCCAGGTGGGTATTCCCCACCTTTGAACTTGTTATATGCAAACTACTTCAGGCACAAAAGCCAGAATGAAAATATATATAAAAAAAACTATTACACCTGACAAAGTGCCTCAGGCCACTGCTGTAGGATCTCTAGATGCCTGTCCTTGATATACCTGCCCACAGCTACTCAGAAAGGGGATGGCCACCCTGCCCTGGCAGAGGACTTTAAGAAATTTTATAAAAAATGATATGCACATGTGATATGCACAAAACTTTAGCCACTTAATCTATTCCTGTTCTTCTAGATGGAATTAATGTAAAAAAAAAAACATATTTTAAATCACTACACATCTGTCTTATTGCTTTGGTCCTGTATATTTGTTATCCCTTAGGCTGTTGACATTGAGAATTAATATCATATAGACTGCTAAGAGGTGACTTGTGTCTGGCATAGAAGGCATCCTCCGATCCAATACTGATAGACTTACTGCACATCAGTAAGTCAAATGGCATCAGAAATACTCTTGTCTAGGGATCTAAACCTTTCTGCAACATCAACAGAATGGTTTGGAGGGACAGGTATATCTCACAGAGGATACTGATGCTGTGGAACAG
Source organism: Protopterus annectens (assembly GCF_019279795.1). Lineage (NCBI taxonomy): Eukaryota > Metazoa > Chordata > Ceratodontiformes > Protopteridae > Protopterus > Protopterus annectens. The sequence continues at coordinate 547,695,761 of NC_056741.1, read as the reverse complement.
ACTCCTCATCCACATAAAACAAAGCTCATCCCTGCCCATATTCAAGTGCAACTTGGATCTATGAATGGGAAACAGAACATTTAACTCAGGTTTGCCCCCTGTACTACTAATGGACAGAGGCAGCTCCTAACTGCTTTATCCCATGCATGGGTCCTCTTAAATTATCTATGGTGTGATCCCAGTTATTCTCATTAGGGGTAATATATAATTATTGACCATAGAATGAATAAGGTCAATCTCTAACCAAATGGGATAGGTTAATCACAGCGCAAAAAGGGAAATTGGTTAAGCTTAAAATGACCCTCAAGGGTAGATAGCCCAGTACTTACCTATGAACCTATAATCAAACACTTTGCAATCATCCTCTTTGCTGCTAGAGAAGGGGAAATAGCCAACTTTCCATCTCCAATGAAACCATGCTTTCCCCACCAGACAACTAATGCTGTGGAATGTAAGCTCCCTACTCCATGATTAACACAATTAATGACATCAAAACAACCCCTATGATATGATTGTTTGACACAAAACCAGCATATCTGCATTACTTGTAGCATCTACATACCCTGAGGTGTTGATTCCTATCATCAGGAGTAAAAATTAGAACAAAGGGTCATATGGGAATGCTCCCACCCCCTTTCATAGGAGCTATTGATATTCCCTGAAGCAGTGAGATAGCGCATAAGCATTACATCACTCAAGACAGTGCTTTATTACTTTTGCTGCTTGTTGAAGTCCCTGCAGTGGTATTAGCTGGACAAATTTAAGAAAACATGGAGCCATCAGGGTTCAGTGCCGCATGATGATGCCCATGATTACCCTTCCAGAGCTGACAGCCCATCCAAAAGGAACTATACAGTCTACCCCTTTAATATTAGCATCCATGTATGGCTGCCCACACAGCAGGCTCCTTTCAGAGGATGGCTCATTCTTTGGACTCAGAAAGTCCAATCTCCTCTCCAGCTATTGACAGGAAGCTGCTCCTGGAAGATATACACCCTGGTGTTGTCTGTGTCTTCCGGCACCATACACCTCAATCCAGTAGTCATACCCAGGCTAATTCTGAGACACCAGCAAAAAACTGCTACTCGGTAGCAGTCTGGCACCTGAAGAAGAAGAAAGGGATCCAAGGTGCACACTGAGCAATGCATACTTACAAAAGTAGGCATGATAGACAAAATTAGCTGCTAATTACCCCGTATGACCAGAGCCAGTATTCCATTCCATACATCCAGTACAACATATCTTCCAGTCATCACCAAATCACTTAGTCAAGACTGCCTTTAATAAAGTATCTATTTCCCTTATACTGTGACTTGGATTGCACAAACTATAAATTTACACTCACAGAACTGCTTATTTGTACTCTGAAGTTTCAGAAAGTGTCAATAATGAATAATTTCAGAACACTGAAAACTAAGGTTCATTGTTATTGTTAAAGTTTAATGTTTTCAGTAGTGTAGTGGACATTTCTGCATCTGTTTCGTTGATGTTTATTTCAAAGGCATTTGCATGTTTCCACTTGCTTATTGCTGTTGATAAAGTTATTTTCTTTTCGCAACTACATATATGTACTGATTTTTTTTTTTGAAGGACAACATTTTGCAGTGAACTCTCTTCTCCCAATGGCTATATTGTGAAATTTGTAAAGTAAAATGTTTGGGAAGCTAAGTGAGCAATCATATGTTCTCACAGAGGCTTGCTGCTGGTAACATGTGCTGTTTATTTGCATAATACCAGTGACTGTCTTGGGTGGCATACCCACATGGCATGAAAAATGCTAAAAGGTCTTTATTTATAACTTGTACTGAAAGTGTTGAGCCACTGGAAATGTTTCAGTTACTTAATATAATTTGCAACCTGCTGGTCATTTTTCTTTGAACTATATAAATGTTTATTAAATGTGTAAAAGATAGTTATCATCCATATTTTAAAAATATTTAAGTTGACTAAGACAGTGGTCAGGATTGACAGATATTTAACTCACTGTACAGCACAGATTAGCAAGGGTAGTGGTGATGCACAGTGTGTAATTCTATGACACTACTGATAGTTGGTTACACAAGGGGTGTAATAATGCAATATGCTGCACATGCTAATGAGTGCATAATGACACAGAAACAAGGAACTGCATGCAAATGAGTCACATGATGCATACAAATTATAGCATTCAAAATAGCAGATAAAATCCAAAATGTGTAAAATATTTGTGTTTCACCACAGAAAATATGTTTTCAGACCAAGAATTATGTGAATGGATTGATGTTTCAATTATCAGCAGCTATGGTAATGCAATTTATGTAACTTGCCACCATCTGAATCTATGCCCACTATGCTGTTCATTGAGGCAATCCATATCAGTGGAGGTGGCACAAATAACACAACATACCATCAGCTTAGTGAGCAGCAGATGGTGAACCACTACTGTGTGGACAGGGGAGTGGAAGGGACCTTGGTGAGCTATGTACTCACAAGCAAATTGAGGGGCGCATAGTATACTCATTAATGTGGAAACAAAAGTATGTTCAGCTTTAATCATCTTAGCTACAGGGATATTTCAGCAACTTACTGCGTACACTGTAGGGATATTGAAGGTGGCAGCCACAGAAATCCTGCAGCAGTTTCTTGACATTATGCTATAGAATGTGGAAAAGCATATTTATTTATTTATTTATTAGTATTTGTTTACTGGGTTAGTCCATGTAGGAATGTGGCTCCTTTTCAGTTGAGGCTTGGGGAGAAAAAATCCATAGAAAATGCAGACATTAAGTTTGTAAAAGGTTACAGTCAGCGAAAAGGAGTACAAGTCTAATAAAACATTACTAACAGCTATCAGTTAATTTTAGAAGACAAAAAGAACATGTTACAGAAAAGAGTGGGTAGTCTTAACTACAAAAATAAAAAAAAATAAGATATGTTGAACATTAACAAGAACTAAGCAGAGAGATTTATTTATTTATTTGATATTCGTTAACTGGGTTAGTTCAACTGAGCTAGAAGCCCATTTTCAATAGAGACCCGAGGAGAAAAGCTCCAATGTATTTACACAAAATTCACAGTAAGAGAGACTATATACAAAGTAATTAGTATGCAATAGTACAACGATGGATATTTACATGAGCAACAATTTTAACAGTTGAACGAAAGTGACAAAATTGATTATGACAGCAGCATAAATATCTCAATTTTAACAGTTGAAAGTGAGTGAGAAAACTGATTATGACAACAGCATACATATCTCAGTGATGATAATAAAAATATGATACAGTGCAAAGAATTCAGATGCAAACCTTTTGCTGAAGAGAAACATCTTACTTGCATTATACATATTACAGACAAAGCTAAAGCTCTTGAATAGTCAGCAGCAGGAGGGAAGTGAGTAAGATATGTGTGAACAATCAGCAGCAAATAAGTAGAGTTACTACAGTACAGTGTGCATTATTAACACTAGGCTTGTAATCAGCATTCATAGATGTGTGATCTGGTTCTCCAAAGATAGCAGAGGAGAGAACCAACACTGTGCAGGCATTTTATGACATTACCCATTTTCCTGAGGCCCTGGGGGCCATCGATTTTGCACACATCTCCATCAAGACACCACATGATGCATGCTACCAGCAGCACTTAGCAATCTCCACAGCAAAAAGATCTTGTTGACAATTACACTGTCTTGTGGGCATCTGCAATTCAACATCAGTGCTTCCTCTTTGTTTCTAATAAAAATAGCAGTCTCAGTCTCTGATCCGGTCTCTTCTCTGTTTTAAATTCCACACCAATTCCTGAATGTCTCATGTGCACAGCAGTTCCACTCTCTCTCTATTTCATTGGCTTGCATTTGAGCCAAAGAGAATGGAGCTGCTGTTCCACACTGAGCAACAGCGTGTGTGACATTCAAACTTTTTTTTGGGGGGGGGGGTTAAAGAAGTTGTGATGGACATTTCTTCTTTTTTTGTAATTAATGTGCTGTGGTTGGGTCCACCAGCAAGTACCCAGCCCTAGGCAGCTGCCTGTGTTGCTTTGTGCTGGATCTGGCTCTGGGTAGAGCCCATGAGGGACTCTTAGGTAGAATAAGTTCATGATGCCCTGGTGAGATTGTGTGCTCAGCCTGTATCTCTACATGTCCCTCTTTAATGGTGGATATTGGTGACCACTCCCCTATAGTGTTATGCAGAGTGCCACTCTCCAATCAGATCATATCACTTACAAGTTTCTATTGTCATCAGCCGCAGGTGCTCAGCTAACATCAATGTTATTTTGTCCTGTTGTGTGGATCCTCCACCAATGGCACCTATGAAAGCATAAGCACACATGACAACATTGTCTGCCTAACCACCTACTCCCCTATACCCCTTGTGGCACATATAGCACTACATATATAACATAATTTAACATATATACCTTGTAATTCAGGTTGTTTTAGTTACAGACCAGAAATGTTTAGAAAGACAGATATGCAGGTGGTCTTTGTTCAATTCTTCCTTATAAATGCAGCAGAGTGGGATATTCTGTACTGTAATGGGATTTACTAACCTGTCATGTCAAAAACTGAAGCCAGCTAAACTCTTACATTCAATTCCCACTTTAGTGTTGGTGGTTTTTCCCTCTGTGCCAGACCTGTACATCTCAATGTTTCATGCCATTACGTTTGCACAGAATATTATATTATATTATATTATATTATATTATATTATATTATATTATATTTACCAACAATCATCTATCTAACACTCAGCATGGTTTCCGTAATAATCATAGCACTACCACCACCCTTGTTAACTTTACTAACATTATTAACCACCATTGAAATGATGGCAGTTTAGTTTCCTCCATCGTTTTTGATCTGTCCAAAGCTTTTAATACTGCCTCCCTTTCTAAACTCTTAATTACATTCTTGGAACTTAAACTTAGCCATTCTGCACTTACTTGGCTCCAGCAATATCTAACTGGACACCAGCAAGCTGTAAAATGGCAACAAAATCTCTCTGCATTACTGCCTATAACCTTGGGAGTTTCACAGGGATCTATTCTGGGCCCTATCCTTTTTATTATCTTTACTAACAATCTTCATACTGCCACCCCACTTGCCTCTGTAGTTCAATATGCAGATGATTCCACCCTGATTTGTGCTGCCCCAACACTACAAAACCTCCAAAAAAAACACCCGGCAGTCATTTAATGCTGTGGAATCTTGGCTAAGCAATGCACAATGTATACTTAACCCTACCAAAACAAAGCTCATGCTCTTCTATCCAACAAGAGCTGCAGACCCCCACCCACCATTCAGTATACCATCATCAAACCATACAATTATTTTTCCAGTTTTCAAAACAAAATTACTTGTAGTGGTCATTGACCATAATATAAAATTCGAAATGCACATATCACAGAGCATAAAAAGGTTCACATAAAACTAGGAACCCTATGCAGAAATTGATACTTTCTAAATAAATTTTCAAAGGCCACTATAGCAAGACCCCATCTTATCTGTACTACTATACGCCTCACAAGTTCTTACATACATTAAGAAATCTGACCTAGCAAACCTCGAAACTTGCTATAATAAAATTGCAAAGTTTGGCATAAGAACAAATTTCAGATCCCATTAGTGTTTGGCTTTAAAACAACTATCCTGTCTCAGATTACCAAATCTACTTGCTTATAATCAACTCACTTTCACCCATCGATTATAAATCATCCAGAAAAAATATCAGTACTTCAAAATCTACTAATACACTACTCCAATAACAGGGTATTGCATTCCAGTAACAAATCCTTCCTAAATATATCCAAACCTAGGAATGCAGCTGGATTTTCCCTGTACTCAAACTGCATATCCAAAACTTGGAATTCCCTGCCATTAAACATCAGAACAACCACTAACACTTCCAACTTTAAAATAATTCTCAAATGACACCTATCAGAATCATGGACCTCCTCTTGCACAAACCCTGGTTAGGAAATAGATGTCTTAAGCTAGCTAAAGGAACACAACCTATTATTTTTGTATTTGAATAGTATACCCCTACTAAGCATATGTATACTAACATGCTTGTTTTACCTACAATCACAGTACTGCTATTCCTTGTGTCTTATCTAGACTATATGATTGTGTCAGTGGAATGTATAACATGCATTTTCATTTTGTACTTGTTTCTGAGATTGAATCAATATTTGTATCTATACGCTGCATATGTTTTTTATGGTTATTTATAAATGTGGAGCTTTTCTCCCTGTGCCTCTGCTGAAAAAGGACATTTTGTCCAGTAAGACTTTCCTAGTAAACAAATGTAAAATAAATAAATAAATTATATTATATTATATTATAATATATTATATTAGTAACTCTTTATTGAACCTATTGCAAAAAACTATTATTGTCACCCATGTCATTCACATCCTAAATCAGCCCCAGCAAAATCTTGTCCCAATACTGCTTGTTGGCATCGCCTTTGTCCAGGTGGCACTGGGGAACTGCAATACTCAGATTATAGTGGATCATGATATTTGTTGAAGAAGTGTTACCTCCAGAAAACCTCAGGGGTCCATGATAGGTCTTATTTTATTTTATTTTATTTTTTTACTTATGTGTTTTCCACCTTTCCTTACAGTCCAAACTCTTGAGTTGCAAATATCCAGATAACAGTAAGAGTGGGACAGTTATCACCATACCAAGGATTATAAAAGCACCTAATACCTACTTGTCCACTGTCTACTTCTGGGCCAAAACCTTAGGGTTAACATTCATCTGTAATAAGAGTTATGTTTTGCCTTTTGGTAACTTAGCATGGATCTCCCAAATAAACCTAAACCATTGTACCTTTTCTGTTGTTGAAAGTGTGAAGGACATGCATATCATGACTAATGCATCTGTATTTAAAGAACATGCCCTTAACATAAAGGCAAAAGTGATGCGACATCTATGACTTCTCTTTAAGGTCATAGTATCAAGGGACTTTGATACTGTATTCAATTTATTTGTCTATCTTATGGTCACTTCTTGAGTGCAATGCCATTTTCCCTGCATAAACTCTAATGGATATAAATTCTGTTGAAATTGTTCAGAGAAACTTTTCTAAAGAAATTCCATCTATAGGAACTCTTGTTTGCAGATACACCCCCAGATTTACTAATCTTCCGTGCAGGACTACTCTAGTCCTGCACGGAAGCAGCTGCTTAGGAGCAGGATGGCAGTGCACCATGCATAGTAATGAAGGTACGCTGCCTGAGCTCCCAGGCTTACACGGAGTGTGTAAGAGTGCAGGGGGCGTGTCTGAGAGCAGAGCTCTCAGAATAAACATGCCCCTGCAATGCCAAACAGCAGAAAGTGGGAAATAAATGAGCGATACCACCATAGGTGTCCAGATATTCCCACCAACAGTCCCCCATGTGTACAACAGCAGCAGGACATAAAAATAAAAAGAAGAAACCCCTGTATTGGTGTGTAAAGCTTCGAGTACACCTAACCGTAGGTGCGCAGGTGTGCCCATTGCTTAGCCACTGTGAAAGCAGCCTAAAAGGCTGAAGAGGATAACAAGGACAATATATGCAAATGAAGCAGCTCAGCAATAGTGTAGTGGACAGAGCATTCGCCTAACGAGCAGGCATTCCCAGTTCGAGTTCCAGTGCAGCACAGTCTATTTTACATGGCAAAGCATGGTATAAGCAATATTTGTATTGCAAAACCCACTAAATAACATACATTTTTATGAACTGGAGTACTGCAGGAAATGCACATGTGAAGAGTCAGTATCATAATGAATAAGGCAGCAGTAAGCAGGAGTAAGCTTATGTAAGCACAAGTAAGCATGTGCAAGTGCATTAGCATGGGGGTAAGCACTGCCAACACAGATTAAACAAACGAGAAGCTAACTGGGTGTAAGAAACTGTCACCGGAGGTTAGCAGTACTCACCTCTGGGCGAACCCGATTACAACCGCCTTAAAGTGCCTTAATCACACCGTATCCAATGGCAGGTGTTCTGCCCAGCAACAAAACAAACAGCGTCTGTAAGGCTGGAACCCAGGACCATGCACACCATACCCAAAATTATTTACCACTAAGCCATGCCAGATATGCATAAATCATATGTTGTCAGAAACATAACTCCAGGCCAGTCATGCAACAGTATAGAGAATGTATACCTACATCTAGATGGACGTGTGTGTGCAAATATATTACTATCTAAATGGCTACAACATATCTATAGATGTAGTCACATATATATATATATATATATATATATATATATATATATATATATATATATATACATAGATATATAGACATATCCAGGAATATATACATATATATATATATATATATATATATATATATATATATATATAGATATAAGAACATACATACATGCAAATGCCGACATCTACATATATATATGTCAACCCCTATATGGTCACATATACACAGCAAGTTACATATATGTACGCAGATATATATGTCTCCGTAGGTATATACGGACATAGTTAGGAATATGTAAGCAAATATATATATACCCATAGAGGTATATATGGCCAGACATCTGTAGATAGTAATGGTAGATCAACAGAAACATATATGTCCACATGCACCGTTAATGGGCCAGAGAGGCCCCAAACAATATATGTCTCGTATGAATTGGCATAACCCCCCTAGCCAAACACATTCGCCCTGCAATACACTACCAAGCTCATTGTATTGTATGTGTTTCATTTAAATAGGGATTTAAAGTAGCCCTCTGTTATGCTTTACATGTTGACATCACATTCCCCTCTCCCCCACCCAGTAGGCGGGCTGACCAGTACAGACCCATCCAACCCAGGCCATCCTCGACCCATACATTCATTATCCACAGTTCTGCTCCCCCCACCCGCTGCACACACGCAGCCACCATCCCTACCCTGGTTATCATCCCGTAGCTACCAGACCACCACACATTTCCCTCCCTCCACCCCCCCTTGGGACCCATCCCGTATGTTCTCCTGACCCAAGTATCCTAGGTCTGGCACACGCTGTAGTCCATGCACATAGTCATGGGTACCTTTGTAACTCTGGGTGTAGGCGAAAGTTGAATACCCAATGTTTGGGTTGTCCCTCATGGGACAAATGTTACCCTGGTACTAACAATAGATTTCACGTGTGACTTAGATTACACTAACGGATTTAGTTGTAGGTATCGCAAAGCATACGTGGCACACAAGGTTGGCCGTTATGCACACGAAACACAGTATCCAGCAATACCAGTCTACAGTACAGGATATGTAGCTAAATATGTAGAGGTATGTGTGTGTGTATATATACCCATAACTAAATATATATATATATATATATATATATATATATATATATATATATATATATATATATATGTGTGTGTATATACCCTCCCTCTCTGTAGTACAAATGTATACATACATAGACAGACATATATATAAATACCTACATATAGATAGATACATATACAGACACACATACATTCACATGTCGTCATATATATATATATATATATTTATATATATATATATATATATATATATATATATATATATATATATATATATATATATATATATATATATATATATATATATATATATATATATATTGTTAGAAAAATATGTATTAATGTATATGTTTAGTGCTTACTGAGAAGCAAGAAAGTATTAATGCATTTTATTCTATTAATGAGATGACAAGAAAAATGAATTCATATGAAACTGCAAAAAGCTTTTGGAAACTGCAGTGTGCCTTTTGCAAGTTGCCTCTGACCCCAGCAGCTGCTAGCTCAGCAAGAATTAATGTTTATGCTTTTCACAAGTGATTATCTGCTGGGTCAGGAAATTAAATGTATGAAATAATGAGAATCTTCTGCTCTTTCCTGCATGAGTGATCAACCTTGTATATGTTACTAGATAACGCACCAGATGCAAGGAAGAAGTGATAACATGTAACAAGAGAAATGTATTGAGAACTCTATCTACTATTATGTTTAAATTAGCTTGGAACCTTGAATGGCAACTTTTGTAAAAGGGTTAACAAATTTACTCTGCTACAGGCTTGAAAATAATTGCATGTACTTTCTGACTTTGCTTCTTGTCAGCTCAGTGAATGGCCTTGTTCATACACTGAGAAACAGATGATTTTGCTAACGTTAGGAAAAGGAACAATACAGTATTCTGAAATGATTACTAGACTTAAGCAAATAACCTTGTTCATACTGCAGCTGTAGATAAGATTATAGGCTGAAATCAGAATATGCTTTATGCTCAAAGCAGGAAAGAATCACTAATTGCAACACTGAAATATGAGTGAATTGTTACAGACCAGCAGTTAGCGAGGCCACGTTGATATCTTAGGAAATTTTCACATGGGAAGTTTATACTTGCTATATCAGCAGAAAAACTTAGTAAATACCTGTCTTAGAACAATGCTAAGAGTTGTATTTTATTACGTCAGCTTAGAGGGCAATGGCTTACAAAACAGTATAATAATGAAGTATTTCCTGTATAATGTCAGACAAACTTCTGAACTGCATTTTTGTCTCCTTGTACAAGAATAAAGGAACCTTAACTGAACCTTGGCTGTATTGATCTTTGATTTTTCCTTTGACAAGTTGGTCCTTTGGACTGGAAGCCTCTTGGTTGACCTGGATCAGACAGGCCTGGTGGCTGAAATCCGTACGGAAGAAGTTACCGAAATGGTTCTTCTTATTTGAAAAGACCTCCGACTGAATTGTCGTATAAACAGAGGCCGGCCACTTTCTGATCTGCGGCTGACGAGCAGGTTTCAATCGGACCAGGGTGATCAATTGCTGAGGCTCAGGTAAGGGGATTCTACTTTTTTCTGTTTTAGATCAGGGACTTGATTGTATTTGTTCAGTCAGGATTTTTTATGTAAATCCAGGGACAGAAAAATTGCTATCTTGTCATAGATCAGGGACTTTTTTCTGTTTTAGATCAGGGACTTGATTGTATTTGTTCAGTCAGGATTTTTTATGTAAATCCAGGGGCAGAAAAATTGCTATCTTGTCATAGATCAGGGAAGCAGAATAAGTAGGCAGGTAGCCTGAAGGGACTATAAAATCTTCGTGGTACCACGTTAAAAAACAGGAAGGGTTACGTAACATTCATAAGGTTAGGTCAAAATGGGTAATAAATGTACAAAACAACCCCAAAATCCGCTGTTAACCAAAGACGCAGAATACATGCGGTCACGACGTGCTGATAACGTTAAATACTACACAAAGTGGGTTAATAAATATGAATTTGATTGCAAACTAGAAAAAAATCTCAGAAAATGTTGTCAGACAAATAGTAGATCCAGATTGGCACATGATCAGTGGCAACTGGAATCCCTGTGACGCTGCGCTTAAGCCCCTCCCACATAACATCACAGAGTTAGACAACAGAGTGAAGGGTCTAACAGACCGAATTTCTGAAAAATGGAAACCTAGGGCAGACTGGACTTGCATTAATCAATGCATCCAACAAGAAGGTGAAACTGTTGATAGGTATTATGCCAGATTAATAGAACGTTTTAATAGCCATTGTGGAATGCAGGCTCCTGAAGACCAGACACAAGATTCCCCATATGAGCAGGAGTTAAAGAATGCATGTTTAAAAGGCAGTATTGCACCCATAAGTAGTTTTATTACGAAGCATATGGTAGACCATCGTACAAGCAGATTACAGTCACTGCTTGAATATGCAAGGCATGCCAAAAGGCATTTTAATAACAAAAAGAAAAATAAAGCCCAAGTATTTGCTGTAGATGATGGAGAAGTTTATTTAGTACAGTCCGGAAAGAAGGGCAAGAAGAATGCCCAGGGAAATAAACAATCTGATCAGCGATCAGAGGACTTTGAAGGGAGAAAGAAAAGGGGTGAATGTTTTAAATGCAGTAAAAAGGGACATATGGCAAAGGATTGCAAGAAAAATAAGAAGGCAGCAATGAAGGATAAGAATGAAGAAGGTGAGGACTGACTATATGGTAGTCAAGAATCACTAGATGGGAATAACGGAGAAAGGACTAATGAGAATGTGATATAGAGAGCAGAGAATGTCATAGGAGAAATAGAGGAAGTGCAGGAAGCTACCGATAGCAAAGAAAATGAAATATTAGACTTAGCCTTGTTGAGCTTGGAGCTCTATTTGGCAGACACGAAACCAGAAGTTACACTCCTGGTAGAGGGGAGGGAAGTCAAGTTTCTGTGCAATTCAGGGGCATCATGAACCCTGGTACACCCCTCCAAACTACCAGAGAAGTCAGAGTCACATGATTACATTTTGGTGAAAGCAGCTAATGGACAGCTGTATCGGGAGCCTCTCTCCCATAATATTGCAATAACAGATCCTGTTTCAGGATTAACCCAGAAAAGCAAAATTGTTGTTTCTGCAAAATGCCCAGTGAACCTTTTGGGCAGAGATCTTATGCAACTATTTGGCATAGCAGTAGTTCCAACCATGCAGGGTATGGAAGCACAATGACAAATGAACACTTTTGCAGTGCAATCGGAGGGTAAAACATTTTATTGGTATAGCCAGGACTTGGTTACGACCGGTCCTGGGGCAATAACTGAAGAGTTAATGAATGTGGCTATCAGTAAGTTCCCTTCCCTTTGCATTGATGTACAACACCTGTTGCACTGTACTTTGTATTACTGTAATACACCAGGACCTGACAAAGAATATGAGCAAAAATTGTTTAAAAAACATGCGAACAGATTAGTATTGCGTAATCTGTACTGGAACATGAAATGGAACAGTGCAGTTAGCTGTTCATTGCCCCAGGAGTTCTTTGCACTTTATAAATCAAATCGATTACCACATGTTAGTTTAACTAAAGACAAAGATGTGAAATGGGCAGACCTAGGAGAAAAAGTCACAAAATGGGAAAAGCATACAGAATTAGAACTGTCAGAACAAGGAGTACATAGACAGAAATTAAATTGGAGCACACAGACACACCCAGCTGCACACTTGCAGTCAAGTGAGGGCAGCTGAGATACACTCTTACTAGAAGAGGAAGAAAAAGCTTTATTAGACATACCAGAGACCCTCTGGTCAATAGAGAAATCAGATGTAGGACTTATTCGTACAGCAGGACCAGTTACCATCACGCCAAAATCAGCCTTTAGACCACAGAAAAGGCAGTACCCCTTAAGAAAAGATGCAGAAGCAGGTATTAAACCTATCATAGCAGCTTTACTTAAGGAAGGATTACTGGTGGAATCTCCCGATTCACCATGTAACACACCCTTATTTCCAGTTAAGAAAGCAAACAGAGAATGGCGTATGGTCCAGGATTTGCAAGCTGTAAATGACGCAGTAATATCAAGGGCACCTACAGTGCCAGATCCACATACCCTATTAAATGATTTGAAGCCTCAACACAAATATTTTCCTGTGGTAGATATTAGCAATGCGTTTTTTGCAATACCAATACACCCTGACAGCCAGTACTGGTTTGCATTTACATTTCAGGGAAAGCGGTATACATATACGCGACTACCACAGGGATATTGTGAAAGTCCAATGATATTTTCACAAGAGATGGCAAGTAACTTGGCGGGGTTTACCCCACCGAAAGGTGGTCAGATTTTACTTTATGTTGATGATATCCTGCTGGCAGCCCCTACCCAGCAAGATTGTAAGGAAGACACTATAACATTATTGAAATTCTTAGCCATTGAAGGACACAAAGTAAGCAAAAACAAATTGCAGCTTTAGAGAAAACAAGTTAAATACCTTGGATATGTAATATCCAAAAAGGGTAGGACATTAGATGAAGACAGGAAAATAGCAATCTTACAAGCACCAAAACCCACAACCAAGAAGGAAATGATGTCCTTTCTTGGTACGACTAATTTTTGTCGGAGCTGGAGCCCAAATTATGCTTTGGAATCTGCACTGTTGAACAACCTGATCTTTCAGAAGCCTATGGCAGCACAAGATTTGATATAATGGACACCAGAAGCAGAATTAGTTTTCTGTAAACTGAAACAATTGATAGCATCCTCATTAGTCTTAGGATTACCAAACTATCCTAAACGTTTTTTCCAAACTGTAGATTGTAAGCAAGGTTATATGACGTCAGTGTTGACATAACAGCATGGGGACAAGCAACGCCCCATTGCTTACTATTCATCGCAACTGGACCCAGTGGCGCGGTCTTTGCCCCACTGTGTACAAGCAGTAGTTGCTGCCGCAATGGCAGTGCAGGCTTTGGCCTCAGTAGTATTATCTACTGGTAAACCGATTAATCATGCACAGTTTATTTTAGATTTGTTAAAATCAATTCAGTTACCTCAAAAAGTAGCTATTTGTAAATGCATAGCTCTTAACAAGCAACAAGATAGGATTTCAAAAGGTAATGCTGGAGCTGACACAGCTGCAAAGCAAGCAGCCTCAGAAGCATTTCTTTTGAACGAGGAATTACAACCTTCTGAGATTTTAGACTTAGAAATGTTAAAAACAATGCAGACACTTACTACACGAGCTGAGAAACAAAAGTGGGAAAGGCGAGGAGCACTCCTCAAGGAAGGACTGTACATCTCCAAAGAGGGAAAACCAATATTGCCATCTAATTTATTTAAATATTCAGCTTTGTTGAGCCATGGGTAATGCCATGTCTCAACAGGGGGGATGGTGCAGTTAGTCAACCAGGTATTCACTACATATGGATTTAAAAATTATACTAAAACATCTTTTTGCAGTTTTCTGTTTCAGGTAAAGAGTCGAATCAACCATTGGAAGCGACAGTGTCCCAGAAAACTGAATCTGGGTAAAGACTACAAAACGTAAACATTGGAGTTCGTCAAAGTGGGAGGGACCATACCAGGTCCTCTTGTCGACACCCACGGCAGTCAAGATTGATGAAAAATCCTTTTGGATCCATTTGATACACTGTAAACTTTGCAAAAACTTTGAGCTAGATAAAAATCTTGCTGTTCCACAAAAAGACTAAACATGACAAAATCTAGAGCAAACAGGAATGCAGAACAACCTCAGAAGTATTGCATGGTTATCCTGTTGATTGTATTGATGACAATAATCTTTTTGCTGTGGCCTATCCTTTTTTCGGCCACATCAGCTGAACTGAATAAACGTGATGAGTCAACCATAGACTGGCACCAGAACTTTATCAGGTGATTACACATGTGTATGCTGAGACTTTTAATGTTTCAAATTGCTGGATTCGTACAGCCATACCAACAGCATACGGGGGGGGTTATTAATGACTGCGGTCCCCCTAGGGGTCAATGAGACCTGGGAAAACTTGGGTTATGAGACTGTACATTATAAATGTTATACCAAAGCAAACAAAATGGGTACAGTTTGTAATTCAAATTATGACTCATTTCTTGAGTCCATGCAAAAGACTGTTAGGCATATACATCATAATCCTATTCTTTTTAAGCAACTGTCTATAATAGATAGGAAAATGTTTCATGCAGGGCAGCCATATCTCAGTAAAGTAACTACTAAGGTAGAGGATTGTTATTTTGTGTGTAATAAGAAAGCATATAAATGGTTACCTGAGAATTGGTCCGGCAGTTGTTTTGGGGTACCTGGTTCCGGCCATGCGACACACTGCAGTTTTGCCTCAGGGAAATATTTGAAACACCCGAGATGTAGCCAAGAAACCTGTCAGAAAGCCTGAGAATCCAGTGGGATGAATTGAGGCGGGCTGGAAGGACCATCATACCATGGGTACCAAGCTGACGCACATGGACTTGAGTGATGCTGTCATATCGTGGGCAGGCATATTACCAGCATATGGAGCGGCAAAATCGATTTGGGAGCTGCAAAAACTGTCCAAACTTTTCAAAGTAATGAGTAATGCAACTTTTTCTGCTCTTGAATTGATAACTGATGAACTGAATGCTATGAGAACTGTAGTATTCCAAAATCGTATGGCTCTCGACTTCACCCTAGCGGCGAGAGGTGGTGCGCTTTAATCAAAAAAGAATGTTGTACCAGCACGAGATTAATGACCACCTTGAGGTGATACAGCAAGTGTCGACTATGACCAAACCAGGCCCCAACCCACTGACGGACTTTTTCCAGAATCTGTTTGGGGGGGTGGGGTACCTTCATAATAAACATATTAATAGCTGTCTGTGTGGGAATACTCCTGTTGGGAGTGTGTGTGTGTTGTGGCATACCCTGCATGAAAAAACTGATTAAAGAATTGATAGACATGTCGGTATCTGAAACTTTGTATCAAAACACTGAAGTTGATAAATTGCTGGAAAATGAAATGTTTACAGAAATTTAAACTATATGACTTACCTAACCGCAAGTCCCAAGTGGAAGAGGTTAGGAGAAGAAATAAAAATCGTTGATACTTCTGAGAATAGAATAAAAAGTATTAACAGGGCGGAAAATGTTAGAAAAATATGTATTAATGTATATGTTTAGTGCTTATTGAGAAGCAAGAAAGGATTAATGCATTTTATTCTATTAATGAGATGACAAGAAAAATGAATTCATATGAAACTGCAAAAAGCTTTTGGAAACTGCAGTGTGCCTTTTGCAAGTTGGCCTCTGACCCCAGCAGCTGCTAGCTCAACAAGAATTAATGTTTATGCTTTTCACAAGTGATTATCTGCTGGGTCAGGAAATTAAATGTATGAAATAATGAGAATCTTCTGCTCTTTCCTGCATGAGCGATCAACCTTGTATATGTTACTAGATAACGCACCAGATGCAAGGAAGAAGTGATAACATGTAACAAGAGAAATGTATTGAGAACTCTATCTACTATTATGTTTAAATTAGCTTGGAACCTTGAATGGCAACTTTTGTAAAAGGGTTAACACATTTATTCTGCTACAGGCTTGAAAATAATTGCATGTACTTTCTGACTTTGCTTCTTGTCAGCTCAGTGAATGACCTTGTTCATACACTGAGAAAGATGATTTTGCTAACGTTAGGAAAAGGAAAAATACAGTATTCTGAAATGATTACTAGACTTAAGCAAATAACGTTGTTCATACTGCAGCTGTAGATAATATTATATGCTGAAATCAGAATATGCTTTATGCTCAAAGCAGGAAAGAATCACTAATTGCAACACTGAAATATGAGTGAATTGTTACAGACCGGCAGTTAGCGAGGCCACATTGATATCTTAGGAAATTTTCACATGGGAAGTTTATACTTGCTATATCAGCAGAAAAACTTAGTAAATACCTGTCTTAGAACAATGCTAAGAGTTGTATTTTATTACGTCAGCTTAGAGGGCAATGGCTTACAAAACAGTATAATAATGAAGTATCTCCTGTATAATGTCAGACAAACTTCTGAACTGCATTTTTGTCTCCTTGCACAAGAATAAAGGAACCTTAACTGAACCTTGGCTGCATTGATCTTTGATTTTTCCTTTGACATATATATATATATATATATATATATATATATATATATATATATATGTGTGTGTGTGTGTGTGTGTGTGTGTTTGTGTGCATATATACACAGATATATAGCTATGATATGATACAGCACTTAGGATTGACATATGTTCACAGGTCGTGCCAATGGGGGTGAGGGGCCCAATCAACAAACGTGTAACATGTAGCATCCCCCCCCCCCCAGCCAGACAGGGGAAACATACAAACAAACACACAAACAATATAAAGAATCCACTGCTCCCCAAACCACAGGCAGGATATAACCAGAGGGGGGGGGACACAGTGGACCCATTAAGTCTAATGTTAGAACAGAGACAGGAGCATCCCTTGCAGGACACCCCAAAAATTGTCTTGTATTAGGAGGCTGCCCGTGCAATGACTTTTCAAGGTGGGGCGTGTATGTACCCAGACTAAAAGGGTGGGAAAGCCTGAAGACCCATGGGGCAAGACAACGTACGAGACGGGTCCCGTGAAGTGGAGAGTGGGCAGTGTGTAGTGGTGTGTTTAGACCATACCTGCACACAAAGTAAGGATGAGTGCTGTAGAGGAGGTGCGGGGGGGGGGGCGAACTATGGGTATGAAATTATGGGCCTAGGCGTGCAGGTGTTGGCTGGAGCAGTTCTATTCAGATCGCCCCAGGAATGTAAGCAATAGTGTGCATTGGGCAGAGCCGCCGCCTAACGAGCAGCCACTCCTGGTATGAGTCCCACTGCAGCACAGTCTATTTTACATGGCAAAGTATGGTATAACCAGATGTGTTGTTGCAAATCCCACTAAATAACACCAAAGAACACATGGTTGCAACACCCCACTGTAGGCATGTAAGCCGAACTAATTGGCATCACAAGGTATTATTGTTGTCCTCACCCCCACCCAGGGGTGTGAGTGTCCAAACCTATGTCCAAATGCAGTGTATATACACAGCTGTTGCTGTAGAAGAAATGGCCAGCTGTGGACCTTCCCGTCAGCCTTCCTGCACATCCCTGGATTTTTCCCCTACTATCTACCTCTCTGTGTGCCCCATTAACACCACTTACCTATCTACCCCTGTCTCATTACTATTAATGTTCACAGTCACAAGTAGGTGACACCCTATACCTCAACTGAACCCCCTACCCATGTGTATTACCTCAGCTGTCCCACACGACACATGAAAATAACACATGAAAGAACACCTCAAGCACACTTGGATCAGCACATGCTCACCACATGGCGAATCCCCCCCCCAACTAACACTCTATACCCCCACACCAACTAGTGAAACCGACACCTCCTGTCCTGCCTCACATACAAATTCCAACATCCTGCAAACCTTCCCTATTGCTCCCCCACCAATTATTCCAAAGGCCTACTATACAGATAGAATATCACCCCCATCTACCTACCTATCTACTCCTTCACTATTCTCTTCTACTCTACCACACAGGTATGGCATAACTAAACCTAACCCGAATATCTGAGTGTAACCTATCCAGAGCTGTTAAACTGGAATCTCACTTTACCTTACACTGACCTTTGTCAACAGTCATACCTGACATGTAAACCTGACCTAAGCACGTATAATACCGACATGTTATTGTGAACTAAGCATGAAGAATGTGGTACATACCTATGGTAAGGATGTTACTCTCTATGAATGTGTACACCTCAGTAGTACGTGTAATGTGTAGCTGGAGTTTACTGTGGAGCTCCACTCCCCGGGCCACTGCTGACAATGGAGAAGCATCCAGTCTCATTGTCCCGGAAAACAAAAGTGAACTAAATACATGAAGTAGCATGGGGGTATGCGGCAGCAAGCAGGGTTATGCCTGTCTGGGCGGTGGTAAGCAATGCCCACACCGGTTAAGCAATGTGGAGACCAACTAAGTGTAAGATGCCATAACTGGAGGTCAGCAAGGCTGAGCCTCACGCACACCAGTGCATACCCACCTACACTTCCTCTACAGTGCCTTAGGCACTCTGTAGCCAGCAGCACTCATCGTGCCCATTAACAAAATAATCTGCACTCCCAGGTTCCAACCCCCCCCCCCACCCATGACAGATACACATTCAGCTGCTGTTATCACAAACATATCATCCAGCACAGTCATTCAACAGTATAAGAAATGTATGTACGTATGTAGATTAATACCAGCAAACATGTGCACATTGCTCAATCACAGATTTCCGAGCAGTCTATGTGTATCAATGAACAGTGCCTGTCCAAACATACTGAGAGAACAGTAGTCTTGCATAATACTGAAGAGAAGAATGAAAAATGGTGCACGCCGTGGGGGCGTGTGGGCGTACTTCATGCACAGAATGTCACACCTGAGGCATTGGTTCCGTGGAACTCGGAGATGAGGCTGGCCCAGTGTGTGAGCAAACCACTGCTTCTCAGACCCCTAGCAGGATGCTAACAGTCACATAGATGTTTCCACCAGTATCAGAGGAGGATCAAGGGAAGGCTGGAATGTAAGTGGACTAAACAGATGAAGAGCCTGCAGAAGCTTGGGTCGAGACAGTATAATGGAGGAGTACCGGCACGTGCAGGGAGGGAAATGTGTGGAAGTGTGGTATGGCTGGGTTAGCAACTGGAGAATGGATGGATGCTGGGTACGTGGAGCTTGGGGGCAGGGGAAGGAAACATGGGTATTACAATATGGTAGAAATATGCAAATGAAGCAGAACAGCAATAGTATAGTGGGTAGAGCATCCGACCAATGAGCAGGCATTCCTGGTTTGGGTCCCACTGTAGCACATTCTATTTTACATGGCAAAGCATGTTATAACCAATATTTTTGTTGCAAAGCCCACTAAATAGCTGATATATATGAACTGGAGTACCACAAGAAATGCATATGTGACGTATCAGTGTCAGATGGAATAAGGCACTAGTAAGCAGGTGTAAGCACAAATAGATAATAGTAGGCATATGTACGCACTAGTAAGCAGGCATAAGGCCTTATAACTGCTTTAGAGTGCCTTAATAACTCTGTATCCAATGGGCCTTTATCAGCCCGGCAACAAAATAAACAGCCATGCAGGTCACGAACTCAGGAGCCTGTACACCATAGTCCCAGTAGCTATCCACCAAGCCATAACAGACGTACAGAAAAATGGAGTAGTAGTAAACATGTCCTTACCATAGTATAACCAAACTGAACCTGTGAAAGGCATTAGTATACAGTCATATGTGCCATAACTGACTGCAGAACATACATATGTGAACTGGAGTACAGCAGTAAGTCCAGATGTGAGGTGTTAATGTAAAAAAATGTAGAAGTTCCCAAGACCCCATACAGAGTCCGTACACCTGTGTCGAGGATACATGACGCATATATAACAAATGGCAAAGGGGAAATCAATGCCAAAAGGCAATTATCATGCAAATCTAATAATACGCACTGCTAAGCATAGCACAGCACTAGCTCCCAGACTACTGGCAGGATACTACCAGTGGGAGAAACAGTGTCACCCTGCTAAGTCTACTCTTAAACAAATGCATGTCTGTCCCTGGTGGGACGACCCCAAATGTCTGCCAAAAAGAGTCTTCGGAGTAACATACCATGCTTAAAAAGTAAGCACAGACTGTGACGTATGTTCGCAGACTACATTTGTGGGAAGCCTGAAGATCCATGGGTTGAGACAACATACGCGAAGGGTCCTGAAAAGTGAAGAGTGGGCAATGTGCAATGGTGTGGTTAGATTAGGCTGGAACTTGTAGGAAGGATGACTGATGTGGAGAGGGAACGGGGGGGGGGGGATGATGGGTACAACATTATGGACCGAGGCGTGCCATGGTTGGATGAACCTGTTCTAATGGGACTGGCCCGTGGATGTCAGTGAGAAAGGGGGGGGGGCACAGGGAAGGTATTGGGACATACCATTTCCCATGGCAAACCACGTTATGGGTAACATGTATGTTGCATAACCCACAGAATAACAGATATACATGAACTGGAGTACTGTGGCCACGAAATAACACACACACACACACACACACACACACACACACACACACACACACACATATATATATATATATATATATATATATATATATATATATACACACATACACACACATATATGAACAGGAGTACTGAAAGAAATGCACATGTGAGGTGTCGGTATCATAATGCATACAGCAGTAGTTAGGTTAAGCAGCAATACGCTGTTGTAAGCATATATCAGCACTAGTATGTGGGTTTACATTTCCAGGCTCAGCAAATCTGACGCAAACTATTTGTAGGCATATGTAACTGGAGGTCTGTGTTTGCATGATGGTGAGCACTGCGTACACAAAGTAAGCAATGTTGAGGCTAATCTGGTGTAACTGGCTGTTACCTGCAGTTGGTGACACATACCATCACGCAAACACGCTCATGACTGCTTACAAGTGCGTTAATCACCCTGCATCCCACCGCCCTTGTTCAGCCCTGCAACATAATTGACAGGCACTGCATGGCCCAAACCCAGGACCCTGCATACCACAATCATAATGAATTAACACTACACCATGTCGGATATACAGACATCCCATGTATTTCCAGATATATCATGCAGCACAGTCAGTCTGCATAAGGGGAATTGTACTAATATCACAACACTCCAACTCTTATTGGAAACATTGTGGACACAGTGTAACAAAAGTGGGGTACATATCTGGACACATGAAATATTGGTCCTATACATGTAAATCGTTTCTAGTTAAACAGTGATCTGTTGTAATACACATAATCTGAACAGCATGATGTCTGCAACATTAATGTGTCGGCATTCCTGACTGACCACATGCCTGTTATCATCCACGTCAATTGGCCAGACAAATGTGGGGCAGGCCAAAATTGTGAGCCACTCATGCATGGACATATGGACAGTCATAGATCTGTAAATATAGAGAGATACACAGGAACATATAAATGTCTGACTCACACATACTTCATATCACATCAATGGTATGATAGATATGTGAATTGCAGCACCTGATAGGAATTACAACCAGAACCCCCACCACAAAATAACTGACCATATGCACAGTTGTTGGGGGTGGGGGCTCAAATGAGGGGGAACCTGGTGATGACTGCAATGTCCCCCCCCACCACAGCCGTAACACATATGCTGTGCAATGCAATATCCAGCACATGCAGTTCTTGACCCCAGGACCCTCCGCAACACAGCTACAACGGTCTAACAGTAGGCCACTACAGCTGTAGAAAGTCAGGGCAATATCTGAAACATATCAACCAGTCTAGTCATGTAACTGTACAGAGAATGTATACCATCATCTAGATGTATCTGTTTGTAAATATATTACTATCTACACTGCTACAACATATCTGTATATGTGTGTGTGTATATATATATATATATATATATATATATATATATATATATATATATATATTTTATATATATATATATATATATATATATATATATATATAGCTTTCTAACACTATATATATATATATATATATATATATATATATATATATATATATATATATATATTACACTATATGGACATATATACAAGCTGATGGCTACATCGACACATATATGTGTCTACACCTATATGTCTACATATACACAGCATGTTACATATGTATATGCAGATATACAGCTATGTAGGTATATACGGACATAGTTACATATATGTCAGCAGATATATATATCTCTGTCAGTACATATGGCCATACACCTGTAGAGAGCAATGGCAGATTAACAAACATACATATGTCCACATGCAACGTAACTGGGGGTGAGAGGCCCCACACACTATACGTCTTGTACAAGTTGGCATTCCCCCCCCATATGCCAAACACATCTGCCCCGCAATACACTACCAAGTGTTGCAGATCCCGCAACCAGGACCTGACACGGCATGGGCACAGGAAGTTAAG
Organism: Protopterus annectens; assembly: GCF_019279795.1. Taxonomy (NCBI): domain Eukaryota; kingdom Metazoa; phylum Chordata; order Ceratodontiformes; family Protopteridae; genus Protopterus; species Protopterus annectens. Next base: position 547,672,467 of record NC_056741.1, on the reverse strand, counting down.
AGTACAACATCCCACCTGTATGATGTCAGGCTGGTATTGTTGACATATCATGCAGTACAGTCTGCCTCCCATAGGTAGTGTAAACTGAGATAGCCAGCAACATCCCCAGGACACAGGTACACAGACACAGATATGCAGATACATACATACATATGTACATATGTACATATATATAATCACAAAAGGATAATGTGCCAAAAGGAAAACTCGCAAACTAAAACCACAAAAAATGGCACAAAGAGTCCAAAGAACAGTAATGAATAATGAAAACAGCCACAGAATAAAGCCCGAAGGAAGATCACTTTAATGTACTACATAGCACATTAAAGTGAGCTTCCTTCGGGCTTTATTGTGTGGCCGTTTTCATTATTCATTACTGTTCTTTGGACTCTTTGTGTCATTTTTTGTGGTTTAGTATGTACACACACACACACACACACACACACACACACGCACACACACACACATATATATATATATATATATATATATATATATATATATATATATATATATATACATACATATATATGTATATATACATACATATATATGTATATATATATATATATATATATATATATATATATATATATATATATATACACATATATATATGGAAATACATGTGACTACACATACACACGCAGATATATGTACAGTAGGATACATATGTAGTCGGTGCACACAATATGGAACAGCCACTATGTCTACAGCTAACCCCTGAACAACTGGACACTGTATGGGCCTCCCATACAAATGACGACCGTTACCTGCAACATATACCCACAGACAGGTCATTGGGAAAGCTCCATACACAGGATTGCAGTAATGGAATACCTTTCATTGTGTACCATGACAGTTCTACATGCCATGTCATATAGCTGTTCAGACAGTGACATCCATATAAACAGAGGAATCCAACCGTGAAACAGTTATTCTAATGCAGTAGTCTGGAAAGGTTCACAACTGTCGCTGTCCAGGCCAAGTCCTTAGATTTGTGCAGTAGTGAGGACTGACTGGGCCACAGGATACAAAACGATCAACAGTGTGTAATGCAGGTCAGTAACCGAATATATGTACGTGATGTACACATAGGTGAAGTATAAGACACTTTACATCCAGATACCTTATGGCGGCTCACCCCTGATATCCCCACATATTTAACAGCCTAGGTCATTTATGGTGCTTCCCCCCAGACTCAATAATACAGGGCCATATATCACTGTTACATACACTGGTCTCTGGAGTGCGTAAGAGCACACACGTATTGTGTATGTGACACCCACACATATATGGCTCCAGCCCCACCATATGTGTGGGGGATACAACAGACATGGACTGATGGCAGCAATGGTGAGTCAGGCACATCTCCCTCCTGTGTGTTGCCCTGTTTCCACAGTGTATGTTGTTGAAGGTAAATTTCCAATCTATCAAAGATGCTGGTTGCCAACCAAAAGATCTAGTTCCTGCTCACAGTGAATGACAAGAGCCAACACCAACATGATGTTCCTAGATATCGGAGTGTGTTTCCATGCAACTGGCTATGGAAAGTTATCACAGCTGTTCCACATGCAATCAGCTAGGGTAGGGCTGTGATTCATGCAGAGGCCATCAGCTGATCATGATCATCACTTAAAATACACAAGCTGCTGCCTAAGCAAAGCTGGTGTAGGTCTCCACATCCACCAGAGAGGGAGTGGGAGAGGCAGACATAGACAAAGGCATGTCAGGAAGGGGTGGTGGAGTAAAACTGCTGCTTGTTTGTGTCACGCACCTACCAGCACAGGGTATCAAACCCCTAACAACTATGTACTGCGTTCACAGCTCGATGCAGTTATTGGATGCGCCACATAGGTTACTTGTTGTGGAGCCCTCAGAACATATCTGTGATGGTGCGTGACATCTGCAACAGGGATACGGTAGCGATAAGGTAGGTGACGTACACATGCCTGTCAGCATGAACAGGTGCCAACATCAACACAGCCACACTCTCACAGGGACACACACACTTCGACACACTTGGCAGGGCCAGGGGTACAACTCATCAGTAGTGGGATTGCCACAATACATCACTGTGTAGGTACCACATGCACCACATGGGTCATACGGAGGTGGTATGGGCAAAGGGTATGAGGAGGTGTCTGACATCTGACAGCATGCTTCTGTATGTGCATGGAGGTTGCAGTGAGTGTGGCTGTGAACATATGCATCATACATACAGACAAACACACAGGGTGCCAGTACTGACATGCATGGGTGCATGTCTGCATGGGTGTGTGGTGGTTGATTGTGGCAGCAGGCTATACAAGGGTAGGTGATGGGTATTCCTTGGCATCAGGCCACATGACAATGGTCTGCATTGTGTCTCAGGGCTGTAGTTTCTGCACTTGCCCACACAGGTGAGTTTTGTATCCCCCATCCAGTCACCTGGGTGACTATTGTGTGTGGCCAATGCTGTGCATCACTTGCCATGTATATGTTCCTTACCGCATGACATGGACAGTGTCTGGGATGTGCACACCTCCCACATGCATGTACAGTGACATGTGGAACTGTACCTGGGGTGTCTGGGCCATGTTGTGAACACAGATTACCTTCATATGTGCCAGTCTTGCCCCCTGTGGCGGGGACCGGTAATGGGTATCAGGTTTACCTGCACCTACATTGATAGCATGCTGACAGCATTCCCTGGTGTCAGTGGCAACTATCCATACAGGGCATGTTGTCAGGCATGGTATGTCCATTGTGGGACACATGTGATGGCACCACAGGTGGTGCAGGTGTCCATTGGAGAACATGGGGGAGGTGCACTGTCAGCATGTATGTGCATATTGGACAGATGGACAGGGGACATGCCCTTTGTAGCCCACTGCTATCACTCCATGGTTACTATCAGTGGCCAATATGCAGTGTACTACCCACATATTGGCTGTTGCCTAGGCATGTGTGTGTGTGTGTGTATGCGACATGTGTTGAGAGTGTGCTTTGGGTAATACTGGGGTTGCTAAATGTAATTGCCTGGCCTTGATGTCACATGTATGGGTATGTCTTTGCACCCCAGCCTCTCAGCTATTTCACATCTGTTATCCCTGTACGGTGGACATTGTGCTATATAGTAGGGCCGCCATATAAGACATATCCAAAACCCACTCCACATTGGCCACAGGTGTCATATGCTCCTCTACACAGGATATGAATGCACACACTTTTTATGTCTGGGAATAGAATCCTTACCTAACTAGTTTATTACATCTCAGCACTATGCAGTTATAGTACATGCCATGCACATTACTGAAGTACTCCTTCCCCAAAGCTGTATTTCACAAACAATGACATCAGCAGGCTTGCCAAAGTAGACTATTTGAAATGTACTGTGTGTGACTAGCCTATAATGCATTGCTCCGTATACAGACATGGACACAAACCAAACATCCAGAACTGCCATGGGTGGGGATGGAACCCTGCCACAGTTCTAAATCACACTCCAGTGGTACGCAGTTACAGGACACACTACGGAGATTATTGGGCTAATACCTTCCCGAGGTGTATTCCTAAGTGGGTGACATCAGCAGCCTTGCCAAAGTCGAGTTTAGGAATTGTAAGGAGTGTGGCTACCCTAAAAAGCATTGCTCTCTGCATAGTCAGAGATAGATAGATGCACGCGCTAACACACACACACATTTGCCATGTCTGGAGTTAGAATATCTACCTACCTACTTTATCACTCTATAGCAGTACACAGTTATGGGACGCACTACAGTGATTACTGGGCTACAATCTTCACAGAGGTGTATTTCTAGGTAGGTGACATCAGGAGGCTTGCCAAAGTCGCGTATAGGAATCATAATTTGTATGGCTACACTAAAATGCGCTGCTTTCTACACAGCCAGAGACAGCCAGACACACATACTAACACACACACATGCATACAGTTGCCACGTCTGGGGTTACAACACCTGCCTAGCTACTTTATCACTCTAAAAGCAGTATGCAGTTACGGGACGTGCTACGGTGATTACTGGGCTACAACCTTCCCAGAGGTGTATTTCTAGGTGGGTGACATCAGCAGGCTTTCCAAAGTCAAGTAAAAAAATTGTAATTTGTGTGGCTACACTAAAATGCATTGTTCTCTACACAGACAGACATGCACACTAGCACAGTTGTCATGTCTGGGGTTACAACACCTACCTAGCTACTTTATTACTTTACAGCAGTATGTAGTTACAGGACGCGCTACGGTGATTACTGGGCTGCAATCTTCCCAGAGGTGTATTTCTAGGTGGGTGACCTCAGCAGGCTTGCCAAAGTCGAGTATAGGAATTGTAATTTGTGTGGCTACACTAAAATGCATTGCTCTCTACACAGATCGAGACAGACAGATGCACTAATGCACACAGTTGCCACATCTGGGGTTAGAATATCTACCTAGCTACTTTATCATTCTACAGCAGTGCTCAGTTACGGGATGCGCTATGATGATTATTGGGCTTCAACCTTCCCAGAGGTGTATTTCTAGGTGGGTGACATCAGCAGGCTTGCCAAAGTTGAGTACAGGAATTGTAATTTGTGTGGCTGCACTAGAATGCATTCCTCTCTACACAGACAGAGATGCACACAATTGCCACATCTGGGGTTAGAACACCTACCTAGCTACTTTATCACTCTACAGCAGTACAGAGTCACGGGACATGTTATGGAAATTACTGGGCTACAGCATTCCCAGAGGTGTATTTCTAGGTGGGTGACATCAGCAGCCTTGCCAAAGTTGAGTATGGGAATTGTAAGGGGTGTGGCTACCATAAAAAGCATTGCTCTCTATACAGACAGACACACACACACACACACACTTGCCGCATCTGGGGTTAGAAAGTACAGTTGTGTACTCTTACCATAAATGTAGATGTTCGAGTGTGTTCACTGTTGCAGTCATGACTGTAGGGTTCTTCCTGCCAGCAGCAGCCCCCGATCGGCCAGAGTCCCAAAGTCTGGATCGGGCGTCAGCTGAGGTCGCTTTTATCCTGACGTCAATGCGCCAGAAGGTATAAAGACCTCAGCTGATGCCATTTCCCCAGTTTTTCTTGCCCCAGATGTCAGGTGCCCAGAAAGAAAAGGCTAAAAAAGAAACCATGCCCAAAACCTCATCAGCAAAAATACCTCATATCTGATAATACTCAAAGAAAAAAAACAAAAGAGGGGGTAGGAGGGAGGGTAACCCAGACTGCAACAGTGAACACACTCGAACATCTACATTTATGGTAAGAGTACACAACTGTACTATGTCCTTCGTGGTTCACTGTTGCAGTCATGACTGTAGGGTTGAGTCCCAAAGCTAAGAAATGGTGGCTGGAGGAGAAACAGAGGGAGTGGTCACAAAACCTTGCAAAACCGCAGAAGCAAAACTGGCCCTGGATTTAGAATAGAGAGGGAGGTTGTAATGCTTAGAAAAAGTATGTACAGAACTCCAAGTAGCAGCCTCCAAAATATCCTTGGTAGGAACCCCACAAAGAAACGCTGCTGAAGTAGCAGTAGCCCGGGTAGAATGAGTCCTAACATTAACAGGAACTGGATTGCCATGATAAGAGTAACAGAACTTGATGCAATGGGCAATCCACTTGGAAATAGTTTGCTTAGTGATTGCTTTCCCTTGAACAGTAGGAGCATAAGTGACAAACAACTGATCAGATTTCCAGAATATCTTGGTCCTGTCCAGGTATAAACGAAGCTGCCTGTGCACGTCTAAAGAGTGCAAAAGACTTTCTTCCTCACTTTGAGGATTAGGATAAAAGGTAGGCAAATGAATAGACTGATTCAAGGCCACTGCCAAAACCACCTTGGGCATAAAGGTGGGATTAGTCCGTAGAGATACCCTGTCCTGATGAAAAATAAGGAAGGGTTCCACAGCCATGAGTGCTTGCAATTCCAAAATTCTTCTAGCAGAGGTAATAGCTAAAAGAAAAGCAGTTTTCCAAGACAAAAATTTCAAATCCATGGAAGCTGCAGGTTCAAAAGGAGACAAGGTTAATTTCTCCAAAACATAGTTAAGATCCCAAGTGGGAACAGGAGCCCTCATAGGGGGCCGAATATTCTTAGCCCTTCTAAGAAATTGTTTAAGTAATGGATGAGAAAAAAATCGGAGGATCCGTATTGTAATGTGCAGAAATAGCAGAAGCATGAAGCTTAACAGACGAAAAAGATAGGCCCATATGTAACAACTCTGTCAGATACTGTAAAATCAGAGGAATGTTTGAAACAGCAGAATCACCACCCTGGACTTGATTCCAGGAGCAAAATCTTTCCCATTTACCCGCATAAGATTTTCTAGTGCTGGGCCGTCTAGCTTCAAGGATTACATCCAATACCTGTTTGGAAAGGGCAGAGGTGTTTACAGACCCTGGATCAGCCAGGCAACTAGATTCAGAGTTTTGACATGACTGTGCAGTATCCGGCCATCCCGTTGAGACAGTAGATGAGGGATTTGAGGCAGAATCCAGGGAGGCTCCTGAACCAGGTTCATCAGAGTGGAATACCAGAATTGCCGAGGCCAATTGGGAGCCAGTAAAATCATTTGCGGTCTGTCCTATTTTATCTTCAGAAGTACCCGAGGTAGAAGAGGAAAAGGAGGAAAAGCATATACTGAGAGGTGTTTTCAACCGAATGAGAGGGCATCCACTTTCCATGCTAGTTTATGGTAGGTCCTTGTGCAGAATGTTGGAAGTTGATGATTCTGAGGGGATAAAAAGAGATCTATGTCCAGACATCCCCAAGCCTTTATAATTATCCTGAATATCCGAACATCCAACATCCATTCGTGTGGATCCGAAATGTGTCTGCTCAATGTGTCTGCCAGAGTGTTGTCTTTTCCTGGCAGGAATTGTGCTTGTAAGTCGACACTGCAGGTCAGAGCAGTGTACCATAGAGTCATGGCTAGTCTGCACAGGGGGTAAGAGTGAGAGCCCCCCTGCTTGTTTATGTACCACATCACTGTAGTGTTGTCTGTCTGTATCAACAATTGTCCTGGTAGAAGAAGGTCCCTGAAGGCTATCAGGGCATTCTGTACAGCTAGCATCTCCTTCAAATTTATGTGCAGGTGTGTTTGCTCCTTTGTCCAAACACCCTGAAGTGCATGTGGGCTCCCCAGGCATAATCTGAAGCATCCATTGTCAGAACTTGGTTGGTCATAGGAGGGCAAAAAGGCTTCCCCTTGTTCTGTAGACAGGCTTTGGCCCACCAAAGAAACTCTTGCTGGAGACAAGGCAAAATCATGATCACTGTTTCCAAACTGTGGTAATGCTGAGACCATACACTCTTGAGGTATCACTGCAGTTTCCTCATATGCAGTCTTGCATATGGTATTAGCAGAATGCATGAAGCCATGTAACCCAAAGCCTGCAGAATTTTTCTTGCAGTCAGCTGTTTCATTGAAGCCAGGTGTCGGAAAGAAGAAGCCAGTTGCACTTTTTTGTCTGGTGTCAAGGAAGCCATCTGGGTTGTAGTACTCAGAAGAGCACCCAGGAAAGTAATCTGTTGTGTGGGTACCAGATTTGATTTCTTTAGATTCACTGTGAAACTGAGGTACTGAAGAAGATGCTGCACAAAAGCTAGATGCCGAAGTAGAGTGTCTTTGTTGTCCGCTTGAATAAGACAGTCATCCAGATAAGGGTATATTTGAATCCCCTTCTGTCTGCAAAACACCATTACTGGTGCCAGGCTCTTTGTAAAGACCCTGGGTGCAGTAGATAAGCCAAAGGGCAGCATAGAGAACTGGTAATGCTTCGAGCCCGCTTTGAAACACAGATACCTTCTGCACTCTTGCCTTATAGAAATATGCAGGTAAGCTTCTTTTAAGTCCAAAGTCACCATCCAAACATTCTTGCCCAACATAGGCAGCAGCTGCTGCAGAGTGAGCATCTTGAATTATGGTATATCTAGGAAGGTGTTTAGTACAGAAAGGTCCAGGATTGGTCTCCATGAATTTTCCTTCCTGGGAACCAGGAAAAGTCTGGAATATAAACCTTGCCCTATTTCTAAATTTGGTACCAATTCTATAGCCCTCATAGCCAGGAGGGACTGAACCTGCCATTGCACCTCTGCCCACTGATGAGTTGGCAGATCTGGCCAACCGGTCGGTTTTGGCAAGGTGTGGAAATGAAACCTGTAACCTCTTGAGACTATGTACAGAACCCATTTGTCCCGGGTCATGTGGCTCCAGTCTTGATAAAAAAGAGAAATCCTTCCTCCCAAAGGTGCTTCCAGGAGAGGAGCCCCTGGAACCAGAAAGGGAGAGTCATAAAGACTGTTTTCGGTGGGGTTGAGACTTATCTTCACCTCCCTTGGGAGAGGGGGCACTCCACTGTCTATTCCAAAAATGTGTCTGTGCTTGTCCCCTACCTCTGGAATGCCTGAATCTGCCTCTCTGAGACCTGTCCGAGCCTGGAAAGGACCAAGGTTTAGCTGGCCAGTGTCTGCTAAATCTAGAAGGTTGCACGTGTAGAAAATCCTTAACAGTCTGCATAGATTTGGCTTTGTCCTCCATTTTCTTTAATACCTTTTCAGCTTTGGGCCCAAACAGAACATCGTGCTGCAAAGGGGCATCCAAAAGTTTGGCTTTAACCTGATCCGGCAAGCTTTGTTCCTTTAACCAAGCATGTCTTCTAATAACTGCGCCAGTTGTTGCAGCCCTACAAGAAGCTTCCAAAGAATCAAAACCACAATGCAGGGTATGTTTACCCACCTGTTCAATAGCATGCAATAAATCCTGTAACTCCTGATTATCTGCACCAATAGAAACAGCTGACATCTTTTGTTTAAATACAGACAAAAGGTATTGCTGATACTTCAGCATATGAAATTGACAGTTCAAAGCCCTAATAGACAATGTAGCAGAAGTATAAACTTTTTTACCCCATCTCTCCAAAGCCCTGGACTCTCGGTCAGAGGGAATAGGATTTTTAGCAGAGGCTGCTTTAACACCCTTAGGACCCTGAGAAATTGTTTCCGGATCAGGTAAAAGATTCTTAAAAAGAAACTTGTGAGAATCTGGAACCCTATAATACCTATCCGGTTTGACCGAAGCAGGGAGAAAAGAATCAGGAGAGAGAGAAGCTTCCGAAAAAACATCATCTACAATGTCCAATACAGGGGGAATAGCCAGAGGCCTATGCTGTGGGAGAAGAAGAAAATCCCTAAGCCTTTTCTTGGATTCAGAGAATTCCTGCCCTTCCCAGTGAAAATGCACCCTCATATCATGTAAAGTTTCACCAAAAGAATAATTCTCAGGAGGAGAGGCTGAAGGAAAGGAATCTTCAGCATCAGAATCCTCATAAGGAGGAAAAGAATAATCCTGCTCAAGGGAAGAAGCAGAAGAAACAGAAATTTGGTCTGAAGAATCATAACTGGACTGTAATCTAGGCTTCTTGTCAGGAGGGGGATGTGAACCCCTGATCATAGTTAAGAGATCTTCAGCCATCCTAAGCATCTGCCTCTGAGGCCTAGGACCCTGATCAAAAGGAGCCTGTGCTTGCCATTTCAGTTTAGCTGGAGCCTTAGACTTTGAATGTAAAACTGAATCCACATTTACAGGAAGCTGCGAAGGCCTGAGAACTCCCTCAGAAGCTGGTACCTGCCTACTGGCTCTGAACCCAACTGAGGGAGCAGTATCCGAAGGTCCAGTCCCTGGTAATTCTGAAGACCCCATCAGCTCCACACCGGAGTTGGTACAGGCAAGTGGTTCAAAAGAGGCGGACGACAGGGGCTGCAAAGGCGCCTCACTGATGACCGACGAACCAGCAACTGGCAATAACTGAGTAACATCCTTTGCTGTGGACCTCGGAGGCCTGTCTGCATCCTTGCGCCTCTGACACACCCCAGAAGCCGGAAAAGAATCCGAAGACATGTTATAATTAAACCTTTTTCCAAAATAGTAAAAGGCAAAGTTATATCTACACCAAATAGTACGCTGATTAAATCTAACACAAAACGCACAATTAGCAACGTCGTGGTCAGGACCCAGGCAGGGAATACAGTAAGAGTGAAAATCCCTATGAGGTATTTGCTTCCCACAAGAAATACAATTATTAACTTTTTCTGACATCTGACTGGAGCAAGAAAAAGACCTCCCCAATGGGGCACTTATCTTATAAAATGAAAATCCTGGGATTAAATCCAAAAACAAACAGGAACAGGCTGACCAGCATCAGTGAACTGCAAAGGGCACCACACGGCAAGAAAGACTGGGGAAATGGTGTCAGCTGAGGTCTTTATACCTTCTGGCACATTGACGTCAGGATAAAAGCGACCTCAGCTGATGCCCAATCCAGACTTTGGGACTGTGGCCGATCGGGGGCTGCTGCTGGCAGGAAGAACCCTACAGTCATGACTGCAACAGTGAACCACGAAGGACATCACCTCCCTAGCTACTTTATCATTCTACAGTGAGTACACAGTTACAGGACTTGCTACAGTGATTACTGGGCTATAGTCTTCCCAGAGGTGTAGTTCTAGGTGGGTGACATCAGCAGCCTTGCCAAAGCTGAGCATGGGAATTGGAAGGAGTGTGGCTACCATAAAAAGCATTGCACTTTATGCAGACAGACACACACTAGCACACACACACACACACACACACACTTGCCACGTCCGGGGTTAGAACACCTACCTAGGTGCTTTATCACACTACAGCAGTGCACAGTTACAGGACGTGTTACGGAGATTACTAGGCTACATTTTTCCCCAAGGGTGTATTTCAAAGTGGATGACCTCAGCGGGTTTGTGACAGTAGGGCTATGGGGAGGGCAGTGTGTGTGCATGGCCCATAACCCATTCATCTAGAGGTTGACACACCACATGCGGGCACACACAGGGTTATATTCCACAGGTACGTGTATACAGCTGCTAGATGACTACTTCCTTTTACAGTCATGTTGCACAGCTAGCACTTGCACCACATAGTCCGTAATGCTGACAGATACCGGTGGCTAATGTCTACAGTGAGTGACATCTGAACATCATGTGGTTGTAGTCATTTGGCTGTGTGCTGGGTGGGACAAGCCTCATAATGGTTGGCTCCTTGTCACAGTCACTCTCTCCCACACATCTATGTATGTGTACGTTTGACTTATAATGTATTGTCCTTGGATATATGCATGTATTCCTATCCACTGTGTGTGCAAAGCATGACTCGTGCATACTGTGGAGTGTCTGCACTAACATCTGCGACTGCTAGATATGTCTGGTCCACTGTTGTTTGCAGACATGGGCTTCTTTTGATTACGTGTGTGAGCATGCCCAGTATGACTTTTCAGTATGTTGTTGACTGACATTGTCTTCATTTCTCCAAGTATGTGAGCATGCCCAGTATGCCCTTCTGTATAGAATGCGTGGATCAATACCAGGTAGTTTTGTACTCCAGTGCAGACCTTTGTGTTGTACACCTACAGGTAGCAAGGTGTTTCTGCTGGGTATCCCTCGATCATTTGGAAATATGGGGATAGACTGTGCAGGGGATAGCGTATACTGTAGGTGATTGTGTCTGTGCTGCTTCAGCTGCATGGTATCGCTGTTAGCAGAGATATTCAGACATGAGTACTGTTATATACAGTGATGTTTTCTGTCTTCATGTACTGCCAGGTGGGCATTCTTTCTCACAATGCTGTCTTGGGGGACAAGGGTGACTGCAGCTGTGTCCGTTGCTGTGGGCAGACACCTACGTATTCATGGTAAGTTATGCCATTCTGGAGGGGAAGCTGCAGACACCTGCTGCTGGGTCTGTGTAGCTGGTTCAGCACCTTGGTAGAGTGCTGGTGGGGGATCCCATACTTGTACACCCATTGACAAGACAGTATGGGCTTATCTTGCTGTGGCAATGCCTCACAGTTGTACAGATTCACAGAGGTTGCCCAGAGGCAGGGGCCATGGGTCAGGACATGAACCCTACTGTGGTGTATGGGCAGGTGTGTAGCCACCCATTTATGTGTTTGCAGCCAGGGATAGTGTGGGCACACAGCTTGGTTTCAGAACCTGCACATTCCATGCTGCCCATGCACCCCCCTCTGTTATTCTAACCTCTTCCATACATTATGCATACATTCTCTGATACTTTCCCTGAGGGCATCACCCCATCACAGGTGTGCGTTAGTGTTGGTCCACAGTTCATGCAGTGGGACATGGCGGACATGTTACTGTGGTTTGTCCTCATGACCTTGCATATGGCTTATGTGGAGTGTGTTATGTTGTTATTTGGGTGTCCATGACTTAACATGCATTGGCAGTATGTGTGAGACACAGGCCTTTGGCAGAGGCCTGTGGGGCATTAGGTGTTGCTGCGGGGCCACATGTGGCAGGCCGTTGCATTTTGTCAGGCCTACAGTAGCAGACCACCATACAGTATATTTCCCTGGGGTGCCAGGGTAGGTGTGATAGGTGTTCATGCAAATTCCTTCTATCAGTCTTGATCAGGTGGTGTGGATGCTGACAGGATGCTACGTACAGCTAGGGACACCTGCACTGCATGCTGCATTCTTCCACTATTGCCATGTACAGGAGGGGGTCATACTTTACCAATTCCTCACAGCAAGGATATGGCCAGAGAGGTACCTGTGGGTGATGTTTATGTGAGCTGGGTGCATGTGTGTTATGGACACTACTTGCATCTGACACACAGATATGCATGGGGCATTCCAGGTATGCTGGCATGTGCAGGTACACCAGCTGTTTTCCAATACATCAGTCCTACCTCCTTTGTGATCTGCAGATGTTCGGGCGGACATCACCGGTATCCCCTACTACAGGACCAGTTGCTGTGATGCATACCTGCATGTACAATTCCAAGGATGTCTCCATTTCACAGTGATACAATGTATACTGTATGTCTGGGGTACTTTCCCCTGTGTACTGCTTGCATATCTAGCCCAACAGCCATGCCATGTAAGTCTTTCAGATGGTGACACATATTACCACCATACATTTACATTGACTTACTGCTAGCAGGTGGTATACTGGTGGGGATTGTCCTTGGCACTGGAGTTGTGAGGGCTTGTCCCTGTCATCAGCAGTACTGGGCTATGGCCACCAAGTCTTATCTTGACATGCATACATACTGACCACTCTCACACAATATGAAACACATACCAACCTAACACAGACAGACCTGCATATTGTGCACATGCTCCAACCTATCCTGCTACCTTGGCCACCTCTGGGCATCTCTGCTCCACTCGTATTATACCTACTTATGCATGTTACTACATTTCTACACAGGATTGGGGGGGCAAACCTGACTGTTACTACATTTCTACGCTGGATTAAGGGTAGGGGCACACCTGACTGTTTCTACATGTTTACATGGGAGTGGGGGGGGAAGGCACACCTGACTTTCATTATATTGCTATGTAGGATGGGGGGGACACAAGTGACACTTGTACACATTTGCTATGACTGTACTGGTTTGTCATGTATTCCATTTAATTCTGTATTGCTAGCTGTCATGCTGTCTAGAGGCACACTGGTGTACTACAGATCGTGGCTTTGGTTGCCCTACATATTATTGTCTGATGTCCTACCCTTCAGAACTGGCATCCCACTGCCTGCCTTGCTGTGGTCTGTCTGTGTGGGCCTGGGGGTGGGGATAACCCTAGCCATCATTCTGGGGCCATGGCACAGGCCCTGTTTGGGTTTGTGTCTACCTGTCCTGTTGGCTGCAACTGTTGTTGGGTATGTGAACCATCCTGACTAGCCTGTGCGGGTCGTATGGACACACATTTTGCACAGTACATTTCCTGCAGTGGTTTCTGTCACCCTGTGTAGTACTGGCTATTCCAGTATGTGTTGCACATGTCAGGGTGCCACTATGGGTGTCTACTGTCTGCTGCCGTAACATTCAGCCACCCAATTCCCTTGCATGATCACATCCATACCATAGCTACAGGTGACAACACATTCTACTCCATTTGGCAATTAGTAGGTTGATTGACTTACCTTGTGAGTGTGCCAGACTTGCGGATGGTGCTGGAGGGCTGCCTATGTCAGATGCACAAAGTGCACTCCCTATACATGGTTGAGCACAGGTGGTGTCATGTTTGGCATCCCTTTTACTGTATGTGTGAGTTGGAGAGAGGTGTCATTCCCTGGGACCCTACTGTGTCAGTGCATGTGCTATGTGTTGCCTCTTTGCCAAGGCCAGGGCATACTGGGCACCCCTCCTTCTGCCTACTGGGGCAGGCTCAGATTCTTCCTTCTCTGGGTCACTCTGTGCCTGTGCAGGCCTTGGCATTGTTGGGGGGCTGTGTGGCCCTGCCCCGTGCTGTTTCTGCTGCAGCTGTTTCCACAGGATCATATTGTGTAGCATCGCACATACCATAACAATTTGGGTACATGTAGCTGGTGAATACTGCAAGGCTCCACCGGATGTGTCCAGACACTGAAACCATAATCTGAGCATCCAAAACACACACTCTATTATATGTCCGGTCTGTGCGTGTGCCTCATTATGGCGTTGTTGTTCAGGTATGTGTGCATTTCTGATGGGTGTCATCAGCCATGGCTCCAGTGTCTACCCAGCATCCCCCACTAGGTGACTGCAGGGGATGTCTCCATTAGCAAATCTCTGGTACAGCTGCATCAGATGCCATATGTGGGAATCGTCATAGCTTCCAGGGCAGCCAGCACACACATTCATTATAATGCCCTGGGCATCACATACGACCTGGCAGTTGATGGAGGGGATGCCCCTGTGGTTGATGTAGGCCCTACCCTGCTCACCGAGTGGTGCTTTGATGCGTATGTGCATGCAGTCTATAGCATTCACTACCCCAGGGTATTCTGCTATTTGGTGGAAGAGACGCATATTGCTGGTCAACACCTCACGGGTGTTGAGGAAATATACATGCTCACTGGCATGTGCTGCCATGGCATCCAGGAACTGGTGGAATACTCTGGATGCTGATGCCTGTGAGATCCCCATGTTATCCCCAGTTGTGCTTTGGGAGGTACCTGTGGCTAGTATACCTAGGCCTACACATACCATGGTATCCCCTGGGATGGGCTCCCCTCAGTCGGTTTGGTGTGTCAGATGTGGGCGGCACAGCTCAACTACTTGCTGTAATAGGTCTCTGTCCACCCTATAGTGCTCCACTATCTCCAGCTCATGTAGCCCCTGTAGGTTACCCTGGGTCTGTACACTCTTCTCTGTCTCCTCACTGTGGGTTGTTCAGCAGCATGCACATCCTCACCACCCTCAGCCTCTTGCACATGTTGTTCTATGTTGCCTGCTGCAGCCCTTCTCATTTTGTAGGTTTGTTTGTTAAAATTTCCCCGCTTGTATACACTGGTGGTGTGGAGTGTGGGAAAAAACAGTGGGGAAGATGTTTTCTTAGTTTATAGTAGTGTTCTCAGCTGGGCTGGGCTGCTGCCTATGTAACTGGCTGCTTCTGATATGTTTCACCTGCCAGATATGCTAGTTCTCCTTGATTACCTTCCTACTGCTGATTTCCCTTCACATTGCCCTTCTGTTTGGGCCTGGGGCCACGCCACACAGAGTACTTGGATGCGCACACTGCTGCTGTTTCCTGGTTTAACTTCTTTTTTCTTCCTGTAAATCCCAGTGCGGGCGCTCACACCCGCATACACTTTGTAAAGAGTGCTAGGCAGGTTTAGACACACTCCCTAGCTTGGCTGTGCTAAGCTAGGAGCATACCTGAGCCACAGGGCTCCAATACGCTTACAGTATGCCTGACACACCCACCCATGATGTCACCTACCTCCTAGTCTTGCACTCAGCTATTCATACTCTTACACTGTTGGGACCTGCCTCACATGCTGGGGAAAACTGGGATTCACTATCCTTCCCCCCATTTGCATAGGATTGCCTGCTATTGCATAATTACATGTGTCACACTGTGCCTCCCCCCTTAGCAACCACTATTCACTGGCCAGGTTGTCTTTTGCCTGCCATTGACTTGCATGGCAGAATACTGATTTTAGTGAGACTGCTTTTTTTAGGTTTATTTTCTTATTTCCCCACCGATCCCATTTGTGCGCCACTGCCCTATGCTTCAACAGCCGTGATCGGCAGACATATACTAAAAGTTGTATTTTGTATGTTTTGCATTGTTTGTGATGCCAGTGGGCTTATACTTGGCCATTGGCATGCTTCCTCAATGATATGCAGCCTTTATTTGGGGCTGTCATGTCCCCGTTTTGGATTTTGCAGAACCGAGTACATTTCTGCATATTACGCTAGTCCTGCATGCCATGATTCCTGATTCCTGGATAGCAGATTTACCTCATTTGCATGGTTTTCACCTATAAATGGGGTAATTTGCATATGGGGGCTGGGAACATGCAGCACTAGTGCAAGAGCGCTTACGCACGTCAAACGAGCATGTACGTGGATCACTCGACTGCCATATTGCCAACATTACCTCTTACACTAATCATGCACGCCATGCAATCTTTTGAGAATCCGGGGGACAGACTTGTTAAACTGAATCTATTTAGTGTAAATCATTATCTTGCAAGGAATAAGTCCTGCTTGCATTTCTACTTGTACAGGGTGATGTATCAGGGTGTTCTAGGTTTTGAACTGTCAATTTCTTCTAGAAAAAGTAAGACCACATGGCCTATTATTTTTAGTTCCCATTAATAAAACTATTATCAGGACAGATTTTTCATGCAACTTATCCAAGATCATGGAATAAATTGCCATATTTTGTTAGGTGTGCAGGGTTACTAGCTACATTTAAGTACCTTTTAGATGATTGGATGGGTGCAACCAAATATTTTTTTTCAATTAAAAGAGTCTACAGTTATAGATGGCTTTTGGACTTAAATGGAGTTTTGAAATTATAAACTGTTAGGGCCTGAAGTAACACTTTGTACTACTGACAGGCTTTGCCTCCCTTGGACGGTCATTCTTCTGGTACCTGTATACAGCGGGCAAAACATGTCAGTCAGTGGGTGTGTACACAATGCTGTGGGATTCCCATAGCTATGGCCACAGTCCTCCATTTATGCAGTTGTTTATCAGTGACAGTTATGTAATGTACAGCCTCTGCTCATTTCTATACTGCACCCATGGCCACAGCATCCCCAACTATTTATGCACTTGTTTATCAGTGACAGTGTAATATACAGCCTCTCCTCATACTGTACCCACAGCCACAGCATTCCCAACCCTTTATGTTCTTATCAGTGACAGTTAGTGTAATGTACAGCCTGTCCTTATACTGCATCCATGGCCACAGTTTCCCCACCCCTTTATGCACTTATCAGTGACATTTATTGTAATGTATGGCCTCTCTTCATTTCTGTACTGTACCCACGGCCACAGCATCTCCACCCCTTTATACACTTCTTTATCAGTGATAGTTTAATGTACAGCCTCTCCTCATACTGTACCCATGGCCACAGCCTTCCCCACCCCTTTATGCTCTTGTTTATCACTGATAGTTAATGTAATGCACAGCCTGTCCTCATACTGTACCCACAGCCACAGCTTTCCCACCCACCCCTTTATGCACTTTTTATCATCTGGAGTTATTGCTATGTAGAGGCTTCCTATAATTGCATAGTATAGCTTTCTCTCAACATGTGGCTGAGGAACCAAAAACCTGCTGTGTCATGTCCTTCACATGTTTTCCATTGTGTCTGGTCCCTCCCAACATAAAACAATATGCAGATGGTGCAGTTCCATGGGAGTTTGTTGTGTTCTCAGTTATATGTACATGACAGTGTCTAAATCAATGTAAGTGACATCTTCTACTGGGTTTGTTATTCTTCCTAAGGTACTTTATCATGCAGAACTCCTTCCATAACTCTATAAATCCTTTGTTAACTCTGCATAGCTGCAAGTTTATAGACTCTTTACTGAATTTCATCTGTTCTGTGGCTGTACTGTAATACACAGTGCTACACAAAATGATGTTGACACTATATTATGCTAACAAGGGTGAATCAGCATGACAATTATACTAATAAGACTAGTTACTACCACTGTTTCTGAATCACTGCCTTAATGCATTGTGTTTCCCAGGCATGCTGGTAGTAGCCATGCAAGTCACAGTGACCACAACATACATGAGTACTATGCCCAGCACATGTACATCCATTCTACTTCCATGCAGTGCAATATCCATGGTGCAGCACTGAAGATGCAATAGAACCACTAAGCAGTGCTGTATTGAGATATATGTGATTTAATAACGTGCATCTGTGAGCACAGAGCTTCAGTTTTGCTTCTTGATTGAATCTGAGTGAATGGTCATGGCTACTTCAGCCATTGTGAAATGCAGAGCTCCAGCGTGGTGTGCAGAGGAAGCATGATTTTAGTGTTCTTCCTGCAGACGGCACTTTCAGGAGTACATGCAAGGGCAGTATGATTGACCTTTGTGGAACACGGATGCCTGGAATGTAAGTGACGCCACCGCATCATCTCTTCTGGTAAGCAGTGCTAGTACTATTACAGTGATCTGAGGAATATGTGTGTGTGTATATATATATATATATATATATATATATATATATATATATATATATACACACATGGGTCTACCTGTTATTATCGAAAACCCGCTTCACAGAACTTGTAAAAACCGGGATGACTTTGACGAACACTTACTTGCACAAACTCTCAGATCACCTGAATTTTACTCAGAGAAAGTAACCACTTGGCCACCACAACTAAATAACAAAACCAAAGCAAATCAAACCCACCCAGGTGGGGGGCTTTGCCCCTCAACTAAATATACCAACTCTGAGATTGCACTATAGTGGGGGAAAGGGCAAAGTTCACTATGGTGGCCAAGTGGTTACTTTCCCAGAGTAAAATTCTAGTGATCTGAGAGTTCATGCAAGTAAGTATTTGGTGAAGTTGTCCCGGTTTTTAGAAGTTCGATGAAGGGGTTTTTGATAATAACAGGTAGACCCACACACACACACACACACACGTATATATATATATATATATATATATATATATATATATATATATATGTATATAAAATAGTTATTTTTAGCAGTACTATTGCCTTATGATAACCTACCTGTTTTACATGAATATTACTAATGCATTTTTTCTTTTTAAGCGGTACAAGTGCATGAGCTTAACATGGTTGGATGTGGATTATTTATGATGTCTGTGCCAGTCCACAGTAACACAATTGCTATGTTTCTAGTGTATACATATAATAATTTTTTCCTGTTGTGTCATCTGTCCTCAGATCCAGTTGTGTAAGAAAAGGAGGTTAAGCCATTCTCTCTTCGGCATGTGCCAGCCAAAGACTCTGGTGCTGGGTCACCAGTGACTGTGAGAGCTGCCTTTCAGTAAGCGGATGGTGGTTTCCATTCTGCAGTTGATCAGGAGGGTTGATTCTTAAAGTGGCCCAGAGGGTATCTTTCTTGGTGTCCTGGCATCAGCTGGGGTGACTGATAGCTGCTGAGGTGCAGAGGTAACTGGATGCCTGCCTTGGCAATGTGGAATGCATTCTGCAATGGCTTGTGGGGTTGCCTGACTGGTAGGCCTCTTCAATCAGACCACTAAGACAGCAATCAGTCCATAACATCTGCACCCAGGTGCGAGATTATTTGGGTTTGTTTCCCCTCTGGGATGGCCTGGAATCCAGCTCTGCCAGAACTCTGTCCTATTTCCATCCTATGTCATTTCACATGCCTTCCTTGTTCATTATTTGACCCCTCCCCATCATCACTTGTCCACCTTCTGTGTATGTCTGTATTCATCCAGCATCCCCCAACCTTTTGTGTGTGTACTACCACTGTCCATCTCACACTGTGTTTTACTTGTATCTGTGTGTCCCTGTTACCCTTCCTGAGCCCTCTCTTCCACCCAAAACCTTGCATTCCTATCTTTCCAGCCTGCTGTTTCCTGTATATGAAACAAGTGCCCATCCCCCTGAAAGCAACCCCACACCTTTCCTCCCTTATGGTCACCCTTGTGCGTTTCCCTCTACTTGCTGCTGTCCTCCTTCCTGCTTCCCTATTTCTTCCATTTCCGTGTCATTCATAGGATGACCAGCTTTGTGACTTTGTTCTACTTTGCACTTCTACAGTGGTCTATCTGATGGCCACTGTGCTGCCCTTCTTGTGCTATATGAAAAGGAGGTGCAGCTAAGCAGAGCTACAGTGCACATGTGAGCTCATAGTGACTCAGCTCTGTTAGCCTGCCTTGTTTTGAGGTATGTCACTTGGGTCATGTACCCTACTGTAACACCTCTCCAGATGTAAAGCAGCATTGTGCTACAATACACTTCTCTTTAATAATTCCATCCTTTGCTCAGTCTGCTGAGCTGTTCAGTGCCTACTAAGCCTAATTAGCTGCACAGCTCTTCACTCAGTAGCCTTCTTGAAAATTAGCACTGCACAATGACAGCAGCCCTTTGTCTTTGAATCCTTGCCAGTATTTTCTGTAACATACCTCAAGCATGTAAAACAACCATTTACAAAAATATGTGTAAATAACTGGTGGGAGATGCTTAGAGGCTTTCATTTTGGCTTATTTCTAAATTACTGTTCCTTCACTATTCTAGGAATTGTAATATTAAAGTTAAGAAAAGATGTGAAGATTACTTGGTATATTAGCTGCTTTTATATGTGGTTTACTTGCAGG
Organism: Protopterus annectens; assembly: GCF_019279795.1. Lineage (NCBI taxonomy): Eukaryota > Metazoa > Chordata > Ceratodontiformes > Protopteridae > Protopterus > Protopterus annectens. Next base: position 547,651,850 of record NC_056741.1, on the reverse strand, counting down.
GTTTTTAGTTGTGTTTCATTTGTCTGTGCTTTTGGGTATGTCTGTGGGTAATATTGGTATTGTGTTAAATGATGTTAGCTGCATTCAGTGTGTAGGTATTCATGTTTGGAAAGCAGAAGTTGTATTCACTGTTTTAACTTTTTAACACTTTTGCCATAATTCCAGGATGTAACAGACCCCCCCCCCACAGGACTAATAATATTCTCTCTTTTACAGTCCTTAACAAGTTATGTTCGTCTTATGTCTGGTATCATCAAACTACAGAAAACAAGTGTTGTCACCTAAATAACATCTCATTTAAAGAACTTGATGCTGAAAGTAGCTCATCTGCTCTTGAAGACATCTCCAGGTAACTTCCTCTGCCCCCGGAAACAGAATGTTTTCTTTCTTTCTTCATTCTTTTCAGTGGTTACGTCTTTTCTTTCTGTCATACCGAGTGGACACAGTGCAGTCTTATGTGTCATGCATTTCTGTCTAATTTAATTTGCATCATTGTGTAGTTTTTCTTTCTTTGTACTTGTATTATGATATCTTGTGTTTAACTTTGGAGCTGTCGTGTTTATGTATTTGATAATTTTGTCACCCTGTATTGTTTATAGAAGTAGGCATGGACACGTAATCCTGGCAAAAACAAAATAAATGAGTTTGCACTATGCATGTTTGGAAAATCACTGCTAGAATCGTCTTGCTTTAGATGATTTGCACCAGCTGATATAATTCAGCCTTGGTCTTGCAGGATCAGTGTTATACTCAAGTTAAATAATGTACAATATTTTCAATAAGGAGGATGTTGTGTCTGTGTCACTCCACCGAATCATTAAAACTGCACTGTATGCATACCTCTCAACCTCTTCGAGCAAGAAATCCGGACAAAGCCTTAAATAAAAGTGGGACAAAGGCCCAAAAATAGAGACAAATTTTAAATATTGCTCTTACAAACTTAGAAAGCTGATAACAGGCTTGACATTAACCTGAATTTCTGAATGGTATGAAGTCTGAAACTCAAATCTCTGTCATTATTGTTTAACTTCAATCTTTATTGATTTGCCACTAATTTGCCAGAAAACCACAATTTTATGAAAAATGGACCTAAAATATGAGGCAAAAATCTGGACATACTGCAAAAATCTGTACAGTTGAGAGGTATGTGACTGTAGATAACTTTGCTCCCCTACTGATTTAGTTGAACTAAATCAGCAAATATGCTAAATCAGATTCTTATGGAAAGGCACACCACCTGAGTCTACAGTACTGAATGACCTCCTCTGTTCTCTCTAAAGGAATACTCAGATAGTCCTGCCACTACACACACACACACACACACACACACTCAGTTTCTATCTGTTTTGCTACACTAACTGTTTCCTGAAAAAAATGTCTCATTGGTTTAGCTTTTCTAATGGTAACAATCTTCTGAGTCAGTAGCAAAAAGTTGCTATAAAAACTAGAAACATAGGTGCACTCCTTGATATAGTTGAGCCTCTCAGTCTCTCAGTCTTCAAAATTATAATACAGATGATGAGAATCATAGGAAGGTACCCAAAATCATATAATTTAGTTAAATATGATGAAACTTACAACCTCAGCACAATGGTATTCAGATGCTGAAAATGTTCCTATAATATTTTAATTCCAGAAATGCCTCCATACTGCAGTATGAAATAATGTACAGTCAAAAGAGGTGCATAACTATACACTTCTGATTAATTAAATTGAGTGATGTGAGTGGACTAGACTGTTTTAGCCCATTAACCACAAACACAATTCTTTGGGGAGCAGACAATTTGTAGTTAAAGTTAAATGTTTTCATCCTTACAATTACAATTAACAGATTTATGCTATTAAAATTATATTAAAAAACACACAGACTACTAATCATACATGTGATGAAACATAGAATTTGCTTAATTACCTTTTACAAAAATTGCCATGACAGACATTTGTACTGATTAACCACTATGATTGTAGCTGTTTTCTTGTTAGTACTTAGCAAAACTTACTCTGTATGGAAAGTGCCATTATAAGCAGTTATGAAAGGCAAGGTTAAAAGGTACTGGTTCTGTAGACTGCAGTTTCACAGCATGGTATTTTGCCATGGGGGACTCATATGGAGCTATTACTGATTTTGAATAAATTAAAAAAAAGAACCAGTAGTGGTTACTAAGAACACTCACCCCTTACGTACACACGCATATACACAGAGTAAAGATTGCCAAATAACAAAGAAAAAATAGTACTGAGTAGACATAAGAATTAAGTGGCAATCCAGTGGTATATATCCTTTTTGCTTGTGTGCTGCCTGTAGAAGACACTTTCATAACAAGGTTTAAACTATGTGCTCCATATGAACAGGATTCAACCTATGCACTTTGTGGGCTTCTTGGTGAGGTGTGCAAAGAAGCACTATGCATTAGACTTTATCTGCTAGTGACACATTCCATGAAATCAGTGTTTCATTAGCACTGCAGATGAACTAGTGAGAGAGCAGAAACCAAAGTAGTCAGTTTGTAACACATTTTAAATTCCACGTCCCTCAAATATAAGTCCCAAAATATGTGAAAATAGGGTCTTATATATACCAAGTCTGAGATCCCTGCATGTCAGGGTGTTAACATTTCTCCGAGGTACTGCCGTCTCAGAGTTAGTCTGAGTAGTGGGGATGGTGGAGTACAGAGGAGCTTGTCCTCTGGGAAAAAATAAATAATAATAACTTTAAAGGAAAGCAGCTTTTTTTTGTTTCTCTGTTTTTCCTTTTCTTTTTTTTTTCATATTTCCAGGACTCTCAGTTATGGGTCTCAGAATTATAATAGAGAGCCAAAGCACGTGGTAGTCAATGCCAAGCTGAAGCTTTCCTAAGCTCTGAAACTGGAACATTCCACTGGATGCAGAGCTGTTGAAAGGCAGGTTCACAGCATAAGTTGACCCACAAACTGGCTTGGTCTCTAAGGGCAGCTGCCTTAGGCCCACACTTGGTTATCTTTCTCAGTATGACATCCCGCATAGTCAATGTTATTAAAGTAATGAAGTCTTATGCTGACCCAACCAATTGATGTGGGGCTAAGACTTCTACCAGTTTCACTGGCAACTTGGTTGAGATTAGTTGCCTAACAGCCAGTCATCCAGTCAGAAGAGGAGGAGAATGAGGATGAAGATGAGGTCAATTGCTGTTTGCATCCCTGCAGGAGCTATATAATATTACTTACTGGTGAGTATAGTAAGTCACAGACCTTTCAATGAGGAACACAGCAGACCATGTTAGCAGGCGCAGGTGTGTGTGGGAATGTCTGCATTCAGGGCATTTCACATGTCTAGCTAGTATCTAAGTGAGAGGCAACAGTTAGACCTGCTAGCAATATGCACAATTAATTCCATGTGGCAATGTTAGTCTTCATTGTCTCCTGCCCCTGAAGGGAATGAATTTGTCATGTAAGAAGTAACTCTAAATGAAAGGAGCATTTAGTGTTAATGGGGCTGTTAGTGAACAGGACAAAAAATACCAAAAAATAAAAAATGTTGGCTTTGGACTACTGCTTAATATAGCATAATATCTCCATGACTAGACGTGCAGTTGCACACGTTAACATGTAGCTGTTTTCAACTGCTTCACCCTCTGCCTGTAATAATTAAACTGCAGCGGGCCATTTGGCCCATTTTATTGTTAACGGTAGCATTATCTGTCACTTTGTCATGCTTACTATTTGCTTAGCTCACTGTTTCTGTGTGAGGAACTTGGCTCTTCAACCAGTACCACCGTAAATACTCTCAATAGTTAATGTTCATTTAAGAGTACAGAGCTTGACATCACCTAAATATCCAATCTTCCTTTGACACACTTGCAACTTATACTGGTGTTTCAATAAAAAGGAAAAGCATATCAGCTCATCACTTCTGTGTTTGAGATTTTTTTCTTGTGGAGGACGTGAAACAGTTTCCTTTAGTTAGTCTTTTACCCTATTAAATAGCTATACTTAATGACTCACTCTTTATTTTAAAACTGCATAATTCCAGCTCTTATGTAAATTAGAGAGATTGTTAAGTTAGTGATGTTCATTATCTCCTTACAGTGACAGGTGGCCTGATACAGCTGACAAGGACATTTTTAGATGTAACTCAAGAAAATACAATACATAAAGCATAAACAAAGGAACAGTGCTTATGATGTTTGCACACTGTTTTGCAAAGCTTTGCCTGCTCGGTCAGAGCTGTTAGAGACTGATTATTCACATAATTATTTAACAGTTTTACATGTTACCCTAGATTTCAGCCAACTTCAAATACTAGTGGTGAAAGACGGAAGATCATACTGCAGCAGGGTTTTGAGTGGACCATGTGTCACTCCTGCCCACTAGGTGGCACTCAAGAACTTACAAAACATTTATACTATTTATACATCGGAGAGGAACTAGTCATGAATATTTATTTTTACTGCAACATACTTTATTATTTTTCAGCATTTAAGGCAGCTAAAGAGCAGAGGTGTGCAGTAAGAGTCATATTGTTTATATTAGGCATGATAAGTGCGAGTAAAACATTTCAGCTGATCAGGCTGTCTGGTGTAGTAAAGATAGATTCCAGTAACATACAAACCCTTATGTCAGTCTTCTGAGTCAGTAACTAGACCGCGATTTGCAGACCATGCAGATCTTCTTCCACATCTCCCTAATGTCTGAGACACTTTCCTATATTTTGGAGTTATCTCAACTGCTTCCAGTAGAGTAAAGGAGCAAATTAACTAATTCTTATAATTTAGGTTGTCCTGAAATATTCACTTCAAGTGATGAAGCATTTAACCCGAAAGACAGCTAAGAGAGGAATTATTGTCTTTACATCTTAAGGGTTTAAACATAGTTCAAAGAAAAAAAGAAAAGGACCAGTGTTGGGTTGCTTGCTACAGATTTTAATACTTTGAAGCTAGTTTTCTCTTACTTTGCCACAAACTGAGGAGACTGCGTTACAGTCCTAAATATAAATTTGAGATCTGGTATTTTTTTTTTTTTGGTAGGATGGGCAGTTTAACAGTGTTTTAGATGGGGTCAGCTAGGCAATTTTATGTAACTGACCATATACTGGTAACTCAGAAATAAATAGTACACTGTATTAGGTGAAACAGCACAGTGAATGGCAATGCACAGGGGTGGAGCAATTTCAGAGACATATTGTGTGACTCTGCTAATGGGAAAAAGTATGATACACATCTCATACATATGACTGCAGAATGATACAGAAATGTGTCAGCATGTTAATGCAAACCATTGTTTGTGCAAGTGATGAAATCAAACATGGCAGCATGATTCACAAATGTAAGTTGAATACCATGATTTCTTGGAAAACATCTGCGTCACTCTCACTAAGATATTAGAAGAACTGCCAGACTCCGCATCTCAGGAGAGTCCATCAGAAGATGACATAACATTATCTCTATGCCCAGGACATAGCTGACTGCTATCAAGTAGAAAGAGACATCTTACAGGAGTAAGGAGACATGCACCTTTCTCACATGAGATGAAAGCAGATATCTGGACTATCTATGAGGGTAAACACACAAATGCTTGTGTTGCATTAACCACCCTTGCTACAGGGACCTTTTGGCATCCAGCTGGAGCCACGATAAGAGTGCTGCATGTGTCAGCCTTGTGAATCCTGTACCGGTTCCTAGACACTATGTTGATGCATGTGGAGGAGCATATTTGGTTTCCATGAACAGCAGCGGAGAGAACCACCTCTATGTGGATGTTCTATGACATAGCCAGTTTCCCTGCTGCATCAAGGCACTATCTGTACCACATGGTGTCCAGTATATCAACCAGAAGGGCTTCCATTCTATCATTTGCCAGATGGTGTGCCGCCTGTGTGCCATGCAGGAAATTCCCATGACTCCCTCATCTGGCACACTTGTGATTTGCTTCAGTGTTTCATGTGCGTGGGAGTCTCTCCACATGGTCATCCAATGTGTAGGTGCATACATTGCCAAATCTAGTGGCCATGAAAGTCCAATCCTATGAATATATGTAACAGACCACTCATATTGGTGTTTGCTGTTGTGTGTTGCAGGGGATGCCATATATGCCTTGAAGACATGGTTAATGAACCCCATCAACAGCCCTTAGATAGTAGGGGAGATGGCATACAACACTACAGCAGTAGAGACATGGAATATTATAAATCATATGTTCAAAGTGCTGAAGTCTAATTCTGCTGCCTGGATACATCTGTTGGTATACTGCAGTATGCTTTGGAGATCTACAACAAGGTGTTTCTGGTATGCACATTGCTATTTAATATGGTGCTGTGAAAACTGATACATCAGGGTGAGACCATAGTACTGGATATTGCAGCTGCAGCAGACACCCATGCAAGGCAAAGGTGGGAATAATATTTCATGGCACAGGCAAAGATGTGCCATCTAATCTACAGCTATGGGCCATGACAGGACAAGCACAGATCAAAATTGATGCATACACTGGCACACCTAGGCTATGTTCACAGTGCATTGACTGGCTCTGCTGTACATCAGATTATTACCACATTCACATTATCCAGAAGGGTGGGGGCAGCACAGTCATTATTATCTCTATAGGTGGTGGGCACAGTGGCATGAGACAGAAATGTTAGCATAGGTGAAAGGGACTCTAATGGACACAGGCAGCCTATAAATGCTTCATCTCCCAGGTCCCTGCTTGTAAATGTTTCATCTCCCAAGCCCCTGTTTACACTACTAAGGGTATCAGAACTTGTCAGAGACTGGGATGCATGACTAGGCTTAAAAAGCCCCAGTATACGAACCTATGTGTAATTTCAGGGGTAAGCATATACACAGTTAGGTGGCTGTGGAGTGCAGGGATAATGTCCTCAAGTGATGGCGTGGAGTTTCCAGGAGTGGAATGCTTGCTGTGTGTACCATATAGCTCTGTGAGATCAGGTCAGGAGTCATCTGGTCTAGGGAATGGCTTAACACATTAGTTACAAGGACATAAATGTTAATCTGGTCCATGCTGTGTGATTTTGGCAGATGGATAGATGGATGGATGGATTGATGTACTCCACTAGGATATGGTTGGGATTTGCCATTTGTTAGTTATGGTACACCTACAGGAGTTTGGGTTGATGATGAATTGCAGGACCTTGAGCGGGATGCCTGGTGGGGTGTGCCCACAGTGAAGTGGGGTGAGTGCTGGCCACATCCATTTGAGCATCCATGGCCATGGGTGGAGGTCTCAGTGAAACTTAATGAGCATCAGCCACTTCTAGGTACTCATTCATGGTCAAAGATAGAGGTCACAGTAGAGGCAGATGAACAGCCATGGGCAGAGGTAGAGCAGTCATATACAGGACATCTGTCACAGGAATGGTGGGTGCCACTTGTGTTAAGTGGCTGTGCACACCTGCAGTTCTTAATTTGACCATAGCAACTGGTTTTCAGCAGTTGCTGAGATGCACCAATGGCTACCAAGTGGACTGCCATTTTCCCACATTTCCTGTAGTGGCAGAAGGTCTTCACACAGGTCACAGAGCCTGGATCACAGTACTGCACATCCATTGATTGCTGCCATGAGTAACACTCAGGTCAGGGAATATTCAAACCTCATGGTGCCACAAACACACCTCTCCCCACTTTATGTGGTATGCCCCTTTGATGCTGCTTGCACTGATGCTGAATATGTATCAAGTGTGGGGCAGACATGGAGAAGACATCCTACACTATACACAGGTGAAACTGGAGGTTCATCCTGGACATCCATAGTCCCCTCATCTGTAGGAGAGCAGAAAGTTCCTCCTCTGTTAGTTTTGCTGACAGTGTCACTGTGTCCTCAGATTGTGCTAGGTGTGTGATGCCATCATTATCAGCCTCTGGAGACATGCTGACATCAGGCATGTGCTGACTTGTAGTGCTGGACCTTCTCCTAGTAGAACATGCGAATGCATAGAGATAATACACTAGTGTGAAAGCTAGTACATGTGTCACTCACACCACCATCCAGCAGACAGGCTGCTTCATGCCAGGAATATACATATCCTGGCGGTTCATAAGTATTTTGTGGTGCAGGCTGTCTCTGGTGCAGCCCAATTTCCCTTGATGACAGAAATGTGGAATGATATGCTTAAGTAAATTATGCGGAGGTGCTAGGCAATGTACTACTGGAGTAGCATGTGCCACTACTCAGCTGGTACATCACCTACAAACAGTCAGTAGCCGAAGGTCTTCACACAGGTCACAGAACAGACTGAGCTTGTACCTTGTAGTGTAGATGGTCTCAGATGAAGTCCAGATATCTCTAGCTGATGTAAATAAAAACAGATGGGCAAGTGTGAGTAGACCAGGCAAACATGATAGCCAATGACCTACCAGAATAATACATGCCACTACTCACCAAGGGCATCCCTAGCAGACCCCGACATAGTCCTGATCAGCCTGTCTCCCACATTCAGTCTATCACTGGGCATGAGTCTTGTCTCGGTGACACCCCTGAGGGATAATAGGAACTCCTCAATGTCTCTGAGATACTACTGTGTTTGTTGTGTGTCATCCGTGGTTGATCAAAGGGTGACACAGTGGACAGAATTGTTGCCACACAGCAAGAAACTCACTGGTTCAATTCTTGGCTGGGGTGCCTTGTCTGTGGAGTCTGCATGCCCTCTCTGAATTTGCATGGGTTTCCTCTGGGTGATCTGGTTTCCTCCCACATTCCAAAGGCATGTGTGAACTGGATATACTAAATTGGTTATAGGTGTGAGTGTGCATATGAGTGTGTGTGGTATGGAAGAACAGCCACGGCAGGGCTAGCCACATGATAGTGTGAAACTTGGCTCTAGGTGATTGCTACTGTTGAAGTGACATGCCAACCCTATGTGCAAAAATGGAAAAAGGGGTTGTGGATGGATGGATAGATGGATCTGTGGTTGATCTGTCCTTGGTTATGTCCTAGCCCTTGGTGTTGGCATGAAGGATCATGTCAGTGACCCTGTCACACATATGCATAGATTTCCTATTGTGATCACCCACTGTATTGATATCTGACAGAAGGCTATACCTGGTTCTGGAAGGCCTTGTCCTTTTTACCTTTATTCTGGATTCTCCTGCCACTTGCGAGTAGGGCCTGAAGCAGCAATTCCGACTTATGGGGTAAACTTTTGCAGGAATTGCCATTGTTCTAATGCCATGATAGGTCATCTACACCCACGAGTACACACAGAGATCAATTTGAGTATCCGGGGCTGTCCCTGTCATCAAACACCTGACACCTCACTGTCCTTAACACCCTTGTGGTGGGCACATCCCTATGCACTGTTGTAAAGGAACTGTTCTGACACTGTGCTAGACAGTATTTATTTATTTAACGGGAATGTACGATTTGAAACAGAGCCAATTTTCAGCAGAGGCCCGGGGAGAAACTCTCTAGACCCATGTCCTTGTAACGTGGGAGGAAACCCACATGAATGCAAGAAGAACATGCAGACTCCACACAGAAGGAGCCCTGTCCGAGAATTGAACAGGAGAACCTCTTGCTATGAAGCAACAAAGTAACCGCTGCACCACTGTGCTGTCCATATAGTCCATATCCACAGTAGCCTAAAACATTCCAAAGGAGTATTCTATACTTCACCATAGCCCACAAAATAAATATTACACATTTCTGCTAAGGCATGCATTGCCTTACCAGTGAACAAGAAGTTAAAAAAAAAATCACCCTTTGTGATTGGTCAGTTTGATGCTAATTATACATCCTTTCAAATGTCCATAAAAACTACCAAAGTCAACTCCATCTTTATAGGGAGGAAACAATAGTTTTCACTCCTGTTATTCACATGTGTTTGGTAAAAGTTATACAGCTCCTCCTCACATGGTTATGCTTTCTTACCCTAAGCAACGTCATGTTGATATGTCTTCCTTTACTCCTCTGTGGTGTCATGCTGCCAGTTCTTCTTCTGTTTTGCCACTTGAAGCTTACACTGATTTTGCTCTTTCAGCACCTCAAACTGCTTTCATTTGCTCTGCTTCATCATTTTCCATGTGTCTCATCTCTAGCACCAGTCTCTTTAATTCAACCTGCATTTTAAGATCATCCAGGGGCATACTGGATGGTCCTTTACTTGCATGCTGTATGCCTACAGTGAACTGAATTTCAACTACACAAAAGGTGGCTATTAAGACATCCTTGTTCAAACCAGGATGTGGGAAACCTTTTGATTTGCAATGTTGATGTGTATTAATATTTTGGAATATTCTTCAGAGCTCATTTTGCCTGTTTCATAAGTATTCTTACTAGAAAATAAAATAGATTGTGCAATTTATACTACTGCAGAATGAAGAATGAAGAAAACCCCACATAAGCTGTACTGCCCCAGAAACAGACTACAATGAGAGAAGAAGAGGAGCCCACCCTAGAAGAAGTAAGAACAGCTCTAAGGAAGATGAAGTCAGGGAAAGCAGCAGGTTCAGATGAGGTCACAGCAGATATGATAAAGATGCTGGGTGAGATAGGGGAGAAATGGCTCCTGGGGGTACTAATAGCAGTGTGGAGTGAAAGCCATATCCCAGATGACTGGAGAATAAGCATACTCATGCCAGTGTACAAGAACAAAGGGCAAATCCACAACTGTGGGCAGTACAGAGGCATCAAACTCCTATCACATTGCATGAAAGTTCTGGAGAGGGTGATTGATAAACGGATACTCAGAGTAGTAGAATGTAAGATGGTAGATGAGCAGTTTGGATTCAGATCAGGATGCAGCAGAACTGACCCGATGTTTGCATTGAGACAGATACTTGAGAAGAAGCTAGAGATGAGGAGAGAGTCCAACTGGGCATTCCTAGACTTGGAGAAAGCATATGGCAAGGTCCCAAGAAAGCTGATCTGGGCAGTACTGCAGTGGTTTGAAGTCCCAGAAACATTGGTAGAATTAGTGCAGGCTATGTACAAGGACCCAGTGACTTAAGTATGGACAGTGTTCAGCCTCACAGAGGGGTTCCCAGTGGGTGTGGGTGTACATCAGGTTTCAGCTCTGAGCCCACTGCTGTTCATACTGGTGATAGACTACATTAGTAAACAGGTTGGAGGGGACAGATCAACAAAGCTGCTGTATGCAGACGATGTGGCAGTACAAGCAGACTCTGAGCTAGAACTTCAGCAAAGGATAGGAGAATGGAATGCAAATCTGAAGGCACATGGGATGAAACTAAGCACAGATAAGATGGTGGTAATGGCAGCAAATTGAGGAAATCAGAAGAAGCTGAGAATAGAGATAGAAGGGAAGATAGTGGAACAGGTAAACAGCTTCAAGTATCTGGGAGAAGTAGTTGAGGAGAAGGGTAGTCTGAATGGAGAGATCAAAGCTAGAATTAGAGGGGCTGCAGCCAACTGGCATAGAATATCAGGTGCAGTCTATGACAGAAGAATGCCAAAGAAGCTGAAAAGTAAGGTGTACAAGACAGTGGTGCAACCAGTACTACTGTATGGTACAGAAACCTGTACAGTAAAGGCAGAACAGCTGAAGAAGCTAGAGGTGATGGAAATGAAGTGCCTGAGAAAGGTGATAGTATGCACACTGTAGGACAGATGAAGAAATGAGGACATAAGAGCAGAAGCCAATAACTCCAATTGCAGAAAAGATCAAGGAGAACAGATTACGGTAGTTTGGGCACATGTGTAGAAAAGGAGAAGAAAATCTGGTGAGGAAGATTTGGGACAGACAGGAAGAAGGTAAGAGGAAGCGAGGACATCCAGCAAAGAGTTGGATGGATTGTGTGAAAGATCTGACAGTTAGGCATGAGTGTTGAAGAAGGCAGGAGTGTGGCACTGAATTGAGAGAGTTGGCGACAGTTAACATGATATCCTGACCCCATGTAGAAAAATGGGGAAAAGCGGGCTGATGATGATGATTTCAACTTGTGGTTCTAAGAGTACACTCACATTTGATTGAAAACTGTTTTGCACAATGAAGAAGTATATTTTATAATACACATTCCACCACCGCAAAAAAATCTTTGAGGTACAAGAGTTATGGGGTTTGAATACTGTACCAGTAGCACCATTTTATATGTGATGATCCTGGGCAACAATCCCATAATCTGCACCAGTGACTACAAAATAAACATGTAAGCTGTGATTGACTGTAAGAACTGGAATATTACCTGACACATCCCAATAAATATCACACATTTCTGTAAAACAGAGTTATAAACACTGGCTACCTATGATTTACCCCCCTTGGTCTGGGCCTAGTTCCTTCTAGTGCACTTTTGCTAACAGCAAATTAGACTTAGTCAAAACTGTTTTTCATACACATGCAGAGTATTTCCCAAGAAGGGTTACTAACACCTGAACTGTGCCAGCACCCCTTTCCTGTGTTCCTGCTACATGCTGCCATCTGTTACCAAAGTTTCTACTACTGTATGCTTTTCCAATGGGCCAAATGATGCAGGTTCATAGGTTCATAGGAGATTACTAGGTGAACGGCTTAAGGGCCCTTATAAGCCCAACCAATATAATCCAATTTTACCCAATATATGGCCCCTGGGGCAAGAGGATAGCATGAATTTGTGCATGTGCATTGAATATCTTACAGATTGCCTCTGTCCATAAGGGACATAAGCACTACCCCAGGTGTGAATTTGCGATTCCCCATCCAGTGATCTGAACTGTGTTTGAAGAGGGCCAGGGAAGGGCTCTGATTAATGTGAATAGGAAGCCTGTTCCAAAGAAGGGGCAATCTCTGCTCTACAGGATATTTTGTTTGAGTCGTTGACTAAGTTTAGATCTCTAGATCAGGTGACCCTCATGCTGTTTGACTTGTGGATGTGTAGCAGCTCTATGATTGCTGAATTTGTGAGTTCATTATAGGTCAGGCATAGGCCACCCCTTAATAGTCAGTAGGAGACAGAGTAAATGGATACAGCTTTTATTCTATCTGCATAGTTCATGTTGTTTACTCCCTGTATTTTCTTTGTGAGGAACCTTTGAGGACACTGTAGCTGCTGTAAGTGCCTAGTCAAGTACATGCCAAATGGCACATTGTACTTGATTATTGGTCTAATGAGGGCTGAGTACAGTGGGACTATAATTTCCTTGGATATGGATGCCATACCTTTATTTATAAGTTGCACCACATAAAATGACTTCCTCACCACTGTGGACACATGGTGGACAAAGTTCAGGCTACTGTCTATCTGGTTACCTAGAGTTCTCACCTCTGTGTCTACTGTTATGGGTGTGCTATTGATTATGTAATTTGCAGGGGTATTTGACTTCCCAAAGGGTATGATAATGCATTTTTTTGCATTTAGTTTTAGGCCATGGTTCTGGCACCAATCATTGGTCTGATCTAGACCCTCCTGTAGGATACCTTCATCACTGGGGGATCCAATGACTGCACCTAGCTTGCAGTCATTGGCAAACTTTGTCATCTGAGGGCTTTCCACATTAGCCTTTTCTTCAGAGAAGTATATTCCAAACAAGTGTTGTCCTAGCAACGAGCCCTGTGGCACACCACTATTAACTGTCCTCTTACCGGATCTGGATTGGATTCACCTACTTTAACAACATGTGTCCTGTCTGTAAGCCAATTGACTATGCATATGGTAAAAATAGGGATTAATGCCCAGTTTTGTGAGTTTATTTGTAATACCTGAGTGGGGAATTGTGTCAAGTACCTTGACCAGGTCAAGGTAGGTGGCATGTACTGTTTTATCATCATCTATAGTCTTAATGACTTTCTCAAAGAAATCCGTCAAATTCAGTAGGCATGAACTGCCCTTGTCAAAGCTGAATTTTGTCGGGTGCAGTGTTTGGAGGTTTCCTATGTCATTATTTATCAGGTCCATGATTGTTCTTTTTGTGACCTTACATGCAAGATGAGTTAAACGTATGAGTCTGTAATTTCCACAGTCAGTAGATGGTCCCATTTTATGCAGAGGGATGACTGTTGCTGTCCTCCACTCTACAGGGACAAATCCAGTCCAGAGGCTGTGGTTAAATAGAGATCCTAATAAGTGACAATAGCTTATAGCTAGTCAGTCTCTCTCCAAAAAGAGTGGAAGCCAACATTCACACCAATGTGTTGAGATTACCCTTACAGTGTAATAAATAAGATAGCACCCACAAGCTTTTATAATTGAATATATGGAAACACTTTGATTAATAGAAAATTAAGTAAAAGAATGGAAACATATACACAAGCTAGTAATTGATTGCATGATGAATAAAACAAAATATACTGAACAGATAGTTGGTAAGAAAATAACTCTAAATATATCTAACTTTTGCAAGAGGTGTTATAGCCTAATAACCAGAAAGTAAATAAAACATTAAGTAGCTTCAGATGACACACAGGCAGATTATCATATATTTTGCTGCTTCCAAGTTTGATTAGAGTTCATCAAATTCATAATCCTAAGTAAACAGCAAAGCTTTTGTAATCTTCATTCAGTTTCTTTACAAATTAGAGGTTCCCTAGTCCAAGCACATCCACACACCTAACTTTACTTCAACAGGCTGACTGTTGGATCAAACCACACACATCCTGCTTTAGGTTATACCCATTCTTAGAGAGAAATCACTGCACACATCCTCTTCCTTGTGTTGTGTCTATGTGTTTTGGAACAGCAATTTTTTTTCCCTAGGAAAAAATTTGCTGTTCTGAATGTTCGATGTTTTAAATTTTCAATTCATAGGGTTCGATATTAGAACACTCGAAATTTTGAATGTTCGGTGTTCTAATATAGACCCAAAAAAACAATAGCTATTTGTTTGTTTATTTTTGTTTGCTAGCTGGGTTGCTGTCATTGAGCAATACTTCATTTACAGGGGAGTCCTACAGACAAAAGCTCCATGTATCAATACATTTTATAATCACTTTATCCTTTATAGGGTCACAGGGATGCAAGAACCTGTCCTGACACCCAGTGGGTTCAAGGCATTGAAACCCATTCTGGGTACGTAGTTGGTAAATTTCAAAATGGTCACTCTTGATCCTTGCTACATACATATGTATAGACCACACTCTTGATCACTTGCTACATACATATGTATAGACCACACTCTTGATCACTTGCTACATACATATGTATAGACCACACTCTTGATCACTTGCTACATACATATGTATAGACCACACTCTTGATCACTTGCTACATACATATCTATAGACCACACTCTTGATCACTTGCTACATACATATGTATAGACCATTTGGAGAACATCAGTTCACATATTACATGGCTTTGGGAGGTGTAGAAAACTAGAGCACTCAGGGCAAAAAACACATGGATGCAGTGGGGGGGTATGGAGATGTCAGACGCAAGGCACCTCAACTGAGTATTGAGCTGAAGAACCTCTTGCTGTGAGGCAGCAGCAGCATCCTCACTACACCTCTGTGCCACACTGCTCCAGAACAATAAATAATTAATCCTAATACAGTAGCAGATAACCTGCCTGCAATGATAAATTGTCATGAATATTAAAATTAAGTATTACTGCAATGCAACTTTCTTACTCTTTCTGATAGCACATGGGACTGGATTCAGAAAGGTTTACTACAATGAAAACACAATATCTCAGATGGTTTCTGTACCATGGTAAGTCCTTCCGATTCAGAGACTGCTCTACCTCTTTGGATTTCTCCTGGTAGATGCTGTATATAGCTTGGCAATTGATCTGTCTGGAGAAGCTGCATGTAATATGGCAATTTGGGGGAGTATCTAATGCAAATTAGCCATGTGCTCTCCCCTGGAAATGGTTGTGGCTCTTGACTAACTTAGCAGAGTGATTCAGAGTCTCTCTGCTGAGTTATTCTTTTTTTTTCCTCTTGGAGGAAAAAAATTGAACACTGCCTTTTTAAGGTGTTCACTCATTCATCCCTATAGGAGTAGCTGCAGCACAGGTAAGTATAGTGGTGCCAAAGGGAAGCCTGTGTGCGAATAAGTGTGTAGATGTGTGGATGCATGTCTGCAGGGGTATGAATATAGGAGAATGGATTTGTGAGTGTGCATCTGTCTGTTAGGATGGTCACACTATGGAAGTTAGGTGGGAGATATTGAAGGTAGATAAATATTGTGGGAAGAAATAGCCAGGGAATTGTTATGGCTAGGCTTGTATAGGCCCTAGGGCCGATAGCCTAGTACCAAACTATGAGACCTATGAGATCCCTATGAGCAGCAGGCTGAAAAAGAGGGAAAAAAAACAGCAGTCCTGGTTCAGTACACATAGAGGTTAGTGTTGTTTCAAATCAAAACTTTTTTTTTCTGAGACTCAGCCCCTTTTCCTGCACTGGCATGTTTTCAGTTGTAGTTATAGTAATAAGAACAGAGCTTCAACCCCACATGGGAGGAGTCAGAGGGATGAATCTTGAGTTCTATTTTGATGATATGAGTTATGATAGACTAAAAATAATCGCATTTCTTTTTGTGCCATTTTAGTCCTCATCCCTGTTGACCATCAAGCCTCTAATTGGCAAAATGTGTTTTAAAATATACCCAAGAAATCTACTTATGCTGTGGTTATGAGCTCAGAAAAAGGGTGAAACATTACACACCTACAGTTAGTAAGGTTTGGTTTTATTGGTGTGAATACACAAGCAAAGACATAAAAAAGTAAAAAGTTAAAATTCATGAGCAGCTGAGTCACTGCCTCATCCTTAAGGGGTCATTTGTATGTATTCCGAGGGCTTCCAGTACAGGAGATTTAAGTTATTACAGAGAAAAGATTAGCTTAGTAGCTTAGTTGGGTCTTTCTTAGAATTTTTACTGAATGGCTTTCCTGTATGACCTTTTTACACTTTAATTTGTTTTATATACATATATAAATAAATAGATATACGTTACCCTACCCTGGGAGGTTAGCATAATGGTTAAGGTGTTTATGTGATAGATACAAGGTGCAGGGTTTGATTCTTACACGATGTAACTACCTAGACTTTAAATGGCCCTCAAGGGCAGTTAGCCTAATACTAGCCTATGAATGTATATGGGAAGCAGAAACTACCAACATGGGATTATGTCAAATGAACTTGTTGAAGGCTAGCAGATTGCAAACTTGATAACTTAACCAGTAAGCCTCCTGAATGCAGTTCTTGGATTATATCCTCTCTGACCAATTACTAACAATAGCAGTTGTAAAAGAAGGCATAGATGTGTTAAACAGTGACTTTCACATACTTTGGATCAAACAAAACTTGGAAATTCTCTCTTTTAATAATGTCATTGCTGAAATATTCTTGCAGTTTAATATACATAGTTTCTAAGTAAATAAATAAAGCAATAAGAAAAGACAAACAAACAATCTAGCATTTCCGCAGCTTTACTTTATTAGACTGGGGAGTAATAAACAGGCCTGAGTGAACCTTTGGAGATTTTTCTTGATGAAATTTGTAAGTCTATATAGTATCTCTTTAAATCCACCATGGCTTCCTTCTTCTGTATAATAATGAAAGCAGTTTACTAATCACTTTCCAAAATATAATTTATATATATGTCTTGGTACTAAGCAATACTCAAACAGGAAAAGGGCAATCGGACCTCTTGAAAGTCAGTACATTGTAAATTTGATTGCAGAGTCTTTTAACCTGTGAATCTATGAAGCAAAATATATTTCTTTCACGATATGATTTTGTCAATGGGATAGCATAGTTGCATTTATGCTGTGATAACATAAACATTAAGGCAACGTTATTTTTTTCAGTTTTTGCCATTATCTTACACACTGTGCAACCTGACAACTTATGCCAGAACTCACCTGCATCACTTATTATGTACTGTGTCAGCAGAAATATAGACTTCCGTGGTGGTGCAGCGGTAGTGTTGTTGCCTCACAGCAAGAGGTTCTCCCGTTCAGTTCTCGGCTGGAGTGTGGGGAGTGCCTTCTGTGTGGAGTCTGCATGTCCTCCCCGAGGTTGGGTGGGCATTCGAAAGACATGCGTAAATGGGTGTGCCTTCGTTGAAGGTTCAACATCGAGCTGGCACCTTGGCGTTCATGAAAATCTACTGCCAATCATTAGCGGACCGGAGTTCCGCTGTGGCGACCCCTAACTGGGAAAAGCCGAAAGACAACAACAACATGCTGTATATTCTAAAATATTTAATCATTATATTGAACCCTAATTCTCTCCTGTTAAAGAAACTCATCTGTGTTTATAGTGGGGTTAACTGAGTTTAATATAAATATGTGAATTTAATGTGCCGTATACTTGCTAAATTTATTTATTTATTTACATTTGTTAACTGGGTAGTGTCCGACTGGGTTGAAAAAAAAAAAAACGTTTTCAGTGGAGACCCGGGGAGAAAAGCTCCACAACAAAAAGAACATTATTAAGGTACAAGCAGTAAACTTAGTTTAAGTAGTACATTGCTACCAATATGTAAATGAGCTTAACAAAAATATTATAGCAACATATAACAACAGAAATACAATATAAACATGCATGTTTCAGGCATACAGGAATATTTTTTTTTTTTTACAATATATATGAGGTACATAAGTCATGTAACTTTACGAGGTGAGTCACTTCTGAAAGACCAAAATTGGTCATGTAGTTTTACAAGTTAGGTCATCTGAAGGAACAAAGATTAATAAAGAAAAGACAGATAGTGGCATAGCCCTATGTGGGATGAGCACGATTTGGGCTATCATGTGTGAGATGAGTGGGAAAATAGGAAGAATATTAGTTGGGAGCAATACAGGGGCATAGCCAATTATAATTTAACTAGTATTTCAGGGTAGTTTTAAATGTGGATAGGTTAGGGGTTTTAGTTATCTGTTGAGGAAGGGTGTTCCAATCTTTGGCTATTTTATGGGAGTAGAGGGAGTCTCCGTGATAGTTGTGAGACTGGGTTACTTTTAGCATTAGTTTGTTGGATGACCTGACGAGTCTACAGTTTGTGTTTGGCTGGACTAGGTTTGATAGAACTGGGCAGTCAGTAGGGTTGAATATGATTTTATGGGCAAGTGAAAGTTGTTTTAGTAATAGTAGGCTGGGAAGTTCTAGCCAATTGAGCTGTAGGAGGGCAGTGCAGTGGTGTGTTCTGTGGGGTTGGTAACACACTTAGCTATTCTGTTATAGCAGGAATCTAGTTTATTTAGGTCAGTTTCTGTTAGAATAGTAAAGACCCAAGAGCAGTATAGGAGGGTGGATAGCAAGTGGGATCTTGCAGTAGCCAGTCTAGCTTGTTGTGTAAGATAAGGTTTAGCCCTGTATAGAGCACCTAGTTTAGAGTGGATTTTTTTGATGGTCAGATAGATGTATTTATCAAATTTTAGTGAGTAATCCATGGTTACCCCTAGCATCTTGGTCTGATTGGTGGGTTCAATTTTTGTACTATTGTTAGATAGTGTGGAGAGGGATTGAGTACTGGGTTTGGAAGATTTATTAGAGAAAATTATGAGCTTGGTCTTATTTGGATTTAGGATGAGCTGGTGGCTGGTGAGGTACTTTTCAATATCTTGGAATGAAGATTGCATTTTGTGTTGGAGTTCTTGTGGGGAGTGGGCTGAGCAGATAAGGGAGGAGTCATCTGCATATTGGATGATGGTGGCATGTTCGGTATCAGTATATAGGTTGTTGGTAAATATTATGAAGAGGAGAGGCCCAAGTATGGAGCCTTGTGGTACCCCTGTGGTGACTGGTAATAGTGGGTAGAGGCTGTTTGCCCATTTAGTGGCCTGTTGTCAGTCGGATAGATAACTGTAAAACCATGTTAGGGGTGTGGTGTTGAGATTGTAAGTGGCAAGTTTGTTGAGGAGCAGCTGATGGAATACTGTTTCAAAAGCTTTTGACATGTCTAAGAAAATGGCCGAGACTTGTTGTCTTTCATTTTTGAGGTGGCGAATGGTCTCTGTAAAGGTTATAAGGGCTGAGTTGTACTGTGTTTAGGCCTGAAGCCATACTGGGTGCTGGAGAGTAGGTTGTTGGTAGTGAGGTGATTCATGAGTTGCTGGTGGATACATTTCTCTAGAATTTTGGCAAGTGGGGATAGAATGGTGATGGGATGGTAGTTAGTTATGTCTCTAGATGGGCCGCCCTTATGAAGTGGTATGATATGAGAGATTTTCCATAATTTGGGAACGTACTGTTTGGAGATAGAGTGGTTTGTTAGTAATGATATGGGGTTGGCGATGGATGGAGCAGCTAGCTTTAGGTATTCATTTGGAAGTTGGTCGGCAGCTAAGCAGCAGGGTTTTAATTTACATAGGAATTTTTTTATGTAGGAAGTTGGAATGGGAATAAAAGAGGAGGAGTTTGCATCATTAGAGGTAGGGGAGAGGACAGTGAGTAGTGGGATTGTTTTGTTGTCTAGGAGAGAAGTGATAGAGTTGATGAAGTGGGAATTGAACTGTGAGGCTAAGGGCACAGAGGAGTTAGTAGTGAGGGGGCAGGGGTTTTACTGGGGTCAAGGAGGTGGTTGATATTTTGTCAGAATTTTTATGGATTGTGCTGGTATTTTTGTTGGCAGGTGAGGAAATAGGTTATTTTGCTCTTGATGATGTTTTTCTTAGTATGGTTTCTAAGTTGTTTGTAAAGGGTGAGATCATTGTTATTTTTGGTCATATGATATAGTGACCACCAGGCCTTATCTCTTTGTTTATTAGTTGTTTTGTTTCTTTAGAAAGCCATGGTAGCTGTTTTTTTTTTTTTTTGTGAATTTTTCTGAGGGGAGCAAGATTATTTAATATTCCAAGGAATTTGTTAATGAAGTATTCTACAGCTAGGTCTAGTTGCAGGTTTTTTAATGGGGACCAATGGCAGTTTTGTAGTAGTAAATTGATATGGAGATCACTTTTATGGGGGTGGGGTCTTGTAATACGGCAGGGGTGGTGTATTTAGCTACCTGCTCGGAGTGTGGACAATTTTATGTGGGGAAAACTGAGAGAAAATTGAACATAAGAATATGTGAACATTGTTATAGTATTAAGAGAAAGGATGAGAAAAGTGCATTATTTAAACACATTAAACTGTTCCCTTCACATTCTTTTAAATTTGGGATTTTGGAAGTGGTAGGACATGCTTTTAGAGGTGGCGATTGGAATAACAAGTTGTTGAGGGCTGAAGTTAGATGGCAATTAAAACTCAATGCTAGTGAATTCCCTGGGTTAAATGAACATGTTAGCATCAAACATGAGTTAAAATTTAAGGCCTTGAAACTTTGAATTTTGGTTATTTGGGCCTTAAATAGTTAGAATTGTTTATACATATACGATTTTATTGTTTCAGTCTTTCCAATTTCGATTTCTTGCACACTGCTTTATATATTAGTTTTGTTATTTATTTAGGATTTTTTATGATGACGCACTGTCACTTTAATGATCCTATTATTAATTAAGGGTTAATTATCTGTAATGTATAAAAGATTGTGTTAGTGTAATTTTGAACTGTTCTGATGAAGTGATTTTACGAAAGTGCTTGACCTGATACTTGTTTTCTTATTTTTCTTGAACAAACTGTGGTTCTGTGTACCAGTGGTCCTGGGCTGTAGATATTGGCGTCGGAGTGGTTATTTGGATTATTGGTTGTGTTTTATCCACTCTTACACCATTTTTGGAGTTTAGTACTAAATTGAAGGTGTCAAAGGAGAAATATTTTTTGCTATAGGTGTATTTGTATAAGATGCTGGTTTGGCTATGTGTTTTCTTCCTAACTAGAAATGTAGGGGCATGGTCACTTAGCATGGCTGGTAGACAGCCTGCCTGGTACAAGGGGTTTGGTTTGTTGGTTAAAATCCAATCTAGAAGTGATTTTTTAATGGAGTGCTTGTCGATGCGGGTGGAGTAGTTAATAACTTGGGTGAAGTTGTATAAGTTTATAAATGAGGTAGGGGAGTCAGAAGAGCAGGAGAACCAGTCTAGGTTGAAATCACCTAGAATGATGGTTTCTTGGGATAGAGAAAAAGATGACCAGGATAGGAGGGATTCTATGTTGTGCAGGTTGTTGTCTGGTGGTAGGTAGATGGCTATGATGTTAATAGATTTGTGAGGATTAATTTGGAGGTGAGTGATAAGGAGTTCAGCATGAGAGATGTCTGGTGGGGAACAGTTTAGTTTTTCTAGATTCAGTGATTCTTTAAACATAATTGCTATACCCCCACCACGTTTGTTTATCATGTCCTGTCTTATAATATTGTAACCATTTGTAGTAATTTCAGAGTCTTTAATGTGGGGTTTTAACCAGGTTTCAGTTATGACTGCAATGTTTGTGGAGTAGGAGGCAAGGGTGGCATGGAATTCAGGTAATTTGTTTGCAAGGCTTCTGAGATTAAAGCATGTAATGAGAAAGTCAGAGTTACTGGTAATAGGTAAATATGTATAGGTAGTGGTGTCTGTGAGATTATGGGTGGGTGTGGAAGAACAGGAGCTTGGTAATGGGTAGGTTACATGGGAGTTACAGATGGGCCCAGGATTGGAATGGATATCTGATTGGAGTTTTATCTTTGTTAGAGAGTACAAAATTAGGTGCTTCAGTTTGGTTATAAGTTGGTTATACTTGCAGAAGGACAACTGAGTGTTGATGTGTTGTATATGTCTTGAAGGGAGGACATTAGTATTAAATCTAGGGTAAATCTTGGTAATGATATAATGAGAAGGTTTGCATGGGTGGTGTGGTGAGTATGTGAGTGTTGGGGATGGTTGCTTGGAGAGTTTGAATTTATGGGGGTTGGTAGCATAGTAAGCAAGGAGGAGGATGCCTGATAATAGAGTGTTGTAGTCTACTTCAGTATTTCCCTCAGACTGCCATTTCACATACAGGTGGAATCACAAGCTCTTCTGGCTTATGAGGATCAGTTTTTGGACACTGTCTCCAGCTTGGACATGGACCTGAGCCCATGGAATTTAATTTAATCCCTACCTGGTCTGCAAAAGAAAAAAGATAATAAGAAAGCTTTGATGTTTAGGCCAGCTTATGTGCCACAACTGCTGGTGAGTGACTCTGTTTTGGTCATGAACTGTTCCTCAGACCATTCCTCTTCTTCTCTTGTTCCTTCTGAGGTTGCTGCTTGTGAAGCCACCAAGGACCTGGAGGTTGGCATGCCCTCTGTGGCTGTTCATTTGCCCTTGTTGGGGAAGGAAAATCCACTCTTGCTGGTGCTGGGAAATGATCAAGAGGTATTCCTTTGTTAGATACCTCTCAGGAATATCCTTTATTGCCTTTCAGTCCCTTAGTAACAACTGTCTCTTCCTGTTAAAAGGAAGAGATCCCCATCAGATACTGACTCTAAGATGGACAGCCAGCACTTGGATTGGGATACTGCTTCTCAAATCTCCTCTTCTAGTAATCGTGACTTGGACTTTGAGGGAAGTGACTCTTCAGATTCCCCTCTGGGAGGGTTGACTTTTTTCTGATGTTATTGCTAAAATGAAGGACTTGTTTCGCTGGGAACAAAAGGAAATTCTAGAATCTTAGCTGAGTTATTATGAGTTGTTATGGGAGGACTTTCCTCTCCCTGCTCCTCTTCCTGCTGTAATACTGGTCCTACCAGATTTCTGTTTGCAGCTTGCGACTGTCTTGACATTTAAGCTCCTGTTCCTAGAAGATATGATAGATTATATAGGGTTCCTCAGTTACACAGATAGTTTTTACTAGTCCTAGGGTGAATCTGACTGCTGTTTCTTTATACCAATCAGCTTCTGCCAAGCTCATTACAGCTACTAATCCTTTCCTCTCTGACAAACTGGGTAGAACGGTGAACTGCTTCAGAAAGGAAGTTTATGCCTTTTCTACCTTGGTCTTTATACGGCATCTCTGACTTTTCTTTTACCTTCCGTGTCTTAGGTTATGAAACATACTTAAAAGTACACTGCTGATGTAGTACCCAGAGCAGCTGTCATGGGCTCTGCAATGTACACTCTCAGAATTTTCCTGACACTGGTAACGCTGAAATTCTTAGACAAGGATTCATGAAGCCACCGTGTAAGAGTTACAAGGCTTACACGGAGGCTGCAGTTAAATGGTGTGACGTCAGCATGCCATTCATGAGGGCATGCTGACTCACACCCAAGGCTAACACGGTCCATGTAAGAAAGTAGGGGGCGTGTCCGTAGGGCAAGCCCTGCAAACGGACATGCCCCCAGAAGAGTAACAGTCCCAAAAGTAAACTCCCACAACAGAGTCCACGTAAATGTCAATAAACACAACACAACACATGCCTTCACAGACTATAAACATAAAATGTAAAAATGAACATGTTATATTTATTTTTATAAGTTTTAAAGATGTTTGCCCGTGATTGCGCTGCTTATGCTGGCGTCTGCCGCTTAGCCACAGTTAGCAGTCAGTGGAAAAGCATATAAGATCTAAATATGCAAAGTAAGCCAAGAAGCAATAGCGTAGCAGTAGAGACGTCAGCTGAAGAGGAGGCAGTCATGGTTCGGGCACCCACAACATCAATTTTTATTTTTAGTGAAATAAACATGAAACAATTCCCTGACATATATGTACATATATAAAATTATTTTTATGTAAAATGTAATGAAATGGGCCATGTATTATGAAGAAATGTGTGATAATAAAAAAAAAAACAAATGTCAGAAGTGCCTATAGCTGAGCTACACTCTAACAAGCTGAGTATATCTGCCCGTAGGTGAGCAGTGGTTTAACAGGTGTAAAATGAGTGCCCGGGGTTGAGCAGCGTTCTAACACACTGAAACTGTGTGCCCATAGCTGAGCTGAGCATAATATGCGTGCTGACAGCCAAACGACGCGTAAATCAGCGTAACCCGTTTGCGCGGAGCTGCGCACCGTGCCAACAAGCTAACCGGCGGACAACGTTGAGCAAGCTGTATCAAAACTGCCTTTACACAGACACACCTCCTAGTCTGTGTAGACAGTCATAAAATAAAAAAAGCAATGGCCAGGCTTGAACTCAGGATACCATGCACCATAGTCAAAGCACTGAACCACTAAGCCATGACAGTTGCTCTTAGAAATGCAGTAATAGCATATATATAGGAATGAATGGAAAGAGAAGCATGACAAAGCAGGTTTTGTGAAGCTGATACATTTCCAAAACGGCCAATCACAGATAAGTGCGGGAAAATGGCATATATAAGCTCCATAGGTGGGAATACACAGCATAAATGATTGTGGAACTGATTTGCAGTCAGGATGGCAGGTGTAGGAGAGGGTAGTTGCTTCCGAGCACAGAGGTGGGGCGTTGAGGAGTCCAAATATATGGTTTGGCTCCTCGTCCACGATCATGAGGCCCAACTCATGCAGGGCCAGGTCCTGTGGGGAACATACAAGGCTGAGGCGTGGGACCAGTTGGCATATGATCTCACCAGTGCCACAGGAATACCAAGGACTGGTGAACAGGTCCGTCACCACCATGCGGACCTGAAGAGACGGAAGCAGGACCAACTGAACCGTTGGATCCAGGAGGCCCGGCAAATGCCCAACGCCCCACTACTGAGTAAGTTACATGTAATTATTTATGTAGAATTTAACCTAGCTGATATTATGGAGATGTGTATTCCAATATTACTTCATTTATATTGCAGCTGCAGGTGTCCGTTCTGCGAATCGTCGAGCCTATGCCGATAGGCTTGTGCGGTTGCGCCACCAGGCAGGTTAGTAATTCTCTCCCTGTAACTGTTAAAAAATATAAGTATGACAGCTTGCAAAAGAGTGCAGTGTAGTCACCTATTAATATAAAGTGCAAGTAACAGTGTAAGAGAGATTCTGCTAGTACTGTGTGATTACATAAGTGTGATGCAGCCTGTAATCCAAAAATAAAAATGAAACAAGTCTGAAATAAAGATGTTCCACCTGTAATATAATAGTACATAACCTGCAGCAGGCTGAAAATTACAGCTACACAAGCTGAGTAAAACCCATGTGTGAAATATATCCCCGTTTAAATTCTGAAACATGACACAAGTGTGACTGTTGGAAAGGATTGTTTTAACCAAGTAAAACATGTCAATAAAGCCTAGAATTAAGTACCATCCTGAATTGTAAAAATAAAACAAGTGAGAGTGTGAGAAAGAGGTATGAATCCACCAATAAAGTTGTCATAACTCCTGAATAAAGTATACTGCAGTCAGTACAGAATGAAATGAATGTGACAGGCACAACCAAACAGCGAAATGTGTGGAATAAAGTACTGAAGCTGGAATGTGTGTCCCACAATTTGGATATGTTGCTGTCAGTTTGCAATATGCAGATAGTATGGTTGTATGAAATACCAAACATCCACAGTTGTCTAGAGCCATATAAAGCAAATGTAGCAGGATGCTGTAGCTGAACAGTGCTAGATATGAATGTGTATGAATAAAAATGAAATGTATATTAATGTAGCAGTAACATTCCTATCACCAACATGCATAAGTTTACACATAGGAAACTGTAGTCAGACTTGTAGTGTGTATATATCTGCAGCTAGTAGAAATGTACAGCATATGTATAGGTATTTGAAGTTGTTAATGAAATATTTCTTCACCCTACCCTATAACCACAAATAATCCATTCCACATGAAATGGGTATGTGTATTCACAATTAACTCCCCAGGACATTTGTCCTGTTGGTTCATACATATTTGCATGTACGTTGATGCATGTGTCCTGTTCATACATCCAAACCTGATGGCCTGTTGCCATTAATCAACCCTGCATGTTGTTGGATTGTGTATTGTTGTTCAAATTATGCATGTGTTATGCTTGCTGTTCAATGGCTTGAATTTATGGGTGTTTGGTTAATGGGAATACTAATGCATGCTGTTACAACTAATTGTGAATGGTATTGTACGTTACTAACCCAAACTGTCATAAAATAATGCAAAACATAGGACGACAGGGAAGGCGGGTTCCAGCGGACATACCTCTCCCACCTCAGCTGGCGAGTGCACCTGGCAGTAGTGCCCAGGCCGGACCCTCCTCCGGTGGCCCTGTGCCACCTGTGGGTGGAAGTGCTGCAGGGGATGGGGCTTGTTCCCCCTCTGCAAGCGTGGCTGGAGGAGAACATCCACTCACCCTCCGTAGTGTCCGGACTGTGGTGCATAGGGAGATCAGGCACGCTGTGCTTGGGCCCCTACGCCAGCTTGAGGCACGAGTGGCACAACTCACGGGCGTGTCTGCTGCCCGTCATACACAGCCCCCAGCACATCCCTGTCCTGGGCAGTGAAGGCACAGTGGCAACTGCCCATGGGTGAGGATCTCAGTTCCACTGTTGCCATCTGTGGGCTCATGGGCTCGAGATATCCAAACATCCGTCCCCGTCAATTGTGTATCCCCCCCACATGTGTCATACACCACCCCTGTATGCGTCTTGTTTGTCTTGTCTGTTAACCTCCCCTACCTACCTCCCCAGCTATACGGACTTCCTGTACCTGACATACCACTCTCACCTGAAAAAAAAAAAAGGGCACTCTGTACACACAAAAGAATTATGCCCCATACATAGCTGCCCATTTTGCACACATGTCTGCTGGACAGGTAAACTGGCAATTACAATTGGCTGTACAACAAATATTGTTGTCCTCACACCTCTTTCAGGGGTGGAAGGTTTCAAATTTCACACCAAATTACAAACATATGCACAGCTGTTGCTGATGAAGAAATGGGCAGCTATGGGCCTTTTCTACATCCCTCCTGCAAAACCCGAGCTTGTTTTCCTACTGTCCTACCCTCTTTTTGCCCCCTTTTTCACCACTTTCCTATCTCCCCATTTTCTTTTCTTTAAAAGAAAATAGCTGGTGTAAGGCGAGAGTAAGCACTTTTAAGCAGTAGTAAGCGGGAGTGCGCTTCTGTGCGCTTAGCTAAGCATGTGTGCGCAAAGCTAAGCGGCAGTGCGCATGCGTGACCTCCGCACAAACCAGCACTAACCTGCTTACAACTGCTTAAAAGTGCCTTAGTCACTCTGAATGACAAGGCCTGTAGTTTTCTCAGCAGCAAAATAAAATACCTCTGTCAGTCTCGAACCCAGGACCTTGGAAACACTAGTCTGCATGACTTACCACTAAGCCATGACTGCTATACAAGAACATTGTGCTGAAAGAAATATATTATGAAATAGTAGGAATTAATGTAAAGGGAATATAGCATGTCTAGTACACAAAGCATGTCATGTATATTTACTGTCAAATCTAGTGGATTTGTAAAATAGTACTGTGTGAAGAGAAACAGCCATGCTAGTTGGTAGCTAGTAGGTAATAATGTCACAGTAGCATCTGGCAAGCCACACACATACTCAGAGCAGGATAAACACTGTCATAGTTGAATAGTTAAGAGCCCAGACATAGCAACTGTGGCTGAGTTACAGGGATGTCCCTGATGTGAAAACAAATGTCAACTGTGCCCCACTGACTCCCTGTGAAATGTACTAACAGTAGGCATAACGGTGTTACTACACATGCAATGGCAACTATGAATTACTGAAAGTATGCACCACTTGCACATCACAAATGGTGTAGTAATACATATGCTCAAAATAACCCACAGTCACAACTGCAGAATATCAGAATATTTCATTGGAGTATCCCACTGATATGTACCATTCCATGAGGCTGATAAAAGATGCACCTGAGAGTATCTGAGGCCTGCTCAGCAGCATGATCAAATACCCTTGTAAGTGTCAAGGCCCACACCATGGCCAGACCACACTGCATGCAGTAACACCCTACCACAACAAACACATAGGGAATTGCTGCCCAAACAGATATAGCAAGCATTAGAAGCTGTGAATGTAAATGGAAAATAGGAAAGCCATAGCAACACAGTACAGGAAAGACACCTAGCAGGCATACAAAGAGTGAATGTAAAGGGCAAATATTGAAGCCATAGCAACAGATTGCAAGAGCCACTGCTATATACCAGTTACACTACAATTCCCGCAGGAAAGCACACACACCCATATACACAGTATTACTAGTCATAGGTGTCAGTTTACATACACATGGAGAAGAGGAAACTGGAGGAAGGAATACTCAGCTTACAGTACAACATGCATTGCAGTGTCTACAACACAGCCTGAAATATGAGAGACATACCAACCCTTACACTCACAGAACAGTGTCCACAGCAAACCAGCATGGTCCCCACCCTGATAATCTGAAAGGGCTACGCCTACCTAACAGACCTTTTTATAGCACTGTCCTGAAATCACAGTGAGAACTGCAATCACTACACAACAGGCTGCATGCAATTAGTAAATGCTGGCTAACAATTGGTGCAGAGGCCATCACATGGACATGTGCAGATACCTACAAAAGCATCCTGTATTCCCACTCCACACATGCAATACTTTCATTGCACCCTCTGGAGGTAGAGACAGAGAGAGAGAGAGAAAGAAAGAGAAAGAGAGAAAGAGAAAGAAAGAAAGAAAAAAAATTAAAATAAAAGTAACAACAAAACAAACAAGTTGACAGCAGGCCAAGTAACTGAAAGCCTACGCAAACAGCTGCAACAAACACAGGTAATGTAAAGTACTAATATAATAGTCTACATACTGTGAACCCTCCATATGTGTTATTGGTCTGTATCTATGTATATGAAGATGTGCATAGGGCCAGGGACATACTGCAACTGTCACTGAAGGCTCTACATGCATATGTATGTGAAGGTAGCTATGTGCACATAGCAATGTAGGTTGTGGTGCAATGTACAAGTAGGTTGTACAGTAATGGATGTTCATCAAGTACGTTACTGTGTGTATACATATGTGGAACTAAAAAGGAGTATATATATCTATCATGTGTATACGTATGTATATCGAGATATGTATGTATATATATATATATATATATATATATATATATATATATATATATATATATATATATATATAATATGCATATATGTATACATAGATAGAGAGGGATGTAGAAATACATAGACATATATAGTTTCACAGTGTCATAGTTTAGTACTAGGCTATCTGCAGACAGTGTACAGAATAGATTTAGAAAACTGTGCCTCTGTATAGTAGTGACACAGTGAAGACCCCCTTACATAATAGCATTAGTTTACTGTGCCTCTGTCTAGTAGTGACACAGAGATTACCCCTGGTGTAAACCTATGATCTCCCATCCACTCGTCAAGAATTCACATGAAGAGAGTCAGTGAGGGGCTCTGCCTAACATGAACTGGGATTCTGTTCCAGAGTATGGGAAGCCTCTGAGTTATGAATCTGCCCCTACAGCATGTCCTATTCATATTTGTGCTGAGGTTTAAATTTTTAGCTCTTGTGGTTATGATGGATTTGGATTTTATGAGGTGGAACATGTCTATCAATTCCTGATTGGACATGGCCTTGTACATCAGGTACAGATCACCTCTAAGTAGGCGGTATGCTACAGAATAGAGCTGGAGTTTCTTTAGTCTGGCAGTATATGACATTTGTTGGAGACCCTTGATCCTCTTGGTGAGGTACTTATGGGGTCTCCCTAGCTGTTGCAAGTGCCAGGTGAGGTACATACCAAATGGGGCATAGTACACATTCATGGGCCTGATAAGGGAGGAGTATAGGGGTACAATGACCTCTTTTGATTTGAATGTGAATCCCTTCATGATAAGGTGGGCAAGGTAGGAAGTCTATCCAACCACTTTGGCAACGTGGGTGTCAAATGAGAGGTCAGTATCAATTTGTGTCCCCAGGTCTCTGATTACTTTGTCTGTACTCAGTGGGTTACTGTCTATGTGATAATACGTGGGTACTTTGTTTTTCCCAAAGGGGATGACTATACATTATTTGGCATTCAGTTTAAGGCCATGACTCCGGCACCAGTTGTCCGTTTCAGTGAGGCCTTTCTGTAGCATGTATGTGTCAGCTGGTGTATCGACAATGGCGCCTAGTATGCAGTCATCTTTGAACTTTGTCAGCCACTACCCTCCCATGTTTGCTTCCACATCTGAGAAATAAATGCCGAACATGAGGGGTCCCAGGACAGAGCCCTGTGGGACACCACTTGTGACTGGCTCTGAGTCTGACATGATACCAGCGATTTTGACTTTATGGTTTCTATCCTTTAGCCAGTTTGCAACCCATCTTGTGACATATGGATTTACATTTAAGCTGTTGAGCTTGTCTATGATGCCAGAGTGGGGTATTGTGTCGAAAGCTTTAGCCAAGTCCAGGTAGGCTGTATGAACTGCTGTGCCGTCGTCAATGGCTCTAGTGACTGTTTTGAAAAGGTCAACCAGGTTCAAAAGGCAGGATCTGCCCTTTACAAAGCCAAACTGGGTGGGATCAAGTGTCTGTAAGTCCCCAATGTCTCTGTGTATGAGTTCCATAATGAGTCTTTCCATAGCTTTGCAGACCAGGCTGGTTAAGCTTATGGGGTGGTAGTTACCAGGGTCTGTAGAGGTGCCTCCTTTGTGGAGTGGGACTACTGTTGCTGTATGCCAGTGTTCAGGTACATATGCTGTAGTAAGGCTACGGTTAAATAGCATTTTATTTGCGGGTTTAGCTCCTCTTGGAGTTCACGTAACACGCAACCCGGAATACCGTCGGGTCCCATTGATGCTGTGTTTATAGCTTTGCTGAGGGCGGTTCTCAGCTGGACATCTGAGATGACAGGGAGGTTACATTCAGCTGGGATAAGTAATTCCTCTTTTGGGGGTGAGGGAGGGGAGAAATTTGCACTGAACCTGTCTGCCAGAATGTTGGCAATATCTGTGTGTTCAGTGTAGTTTTTGTCACTGTGAACTAACTGTGAACATATCTGAGGGTTTCTGTCCAGGTTTCTAACATAGCAGAAGAAGGCCTTGTGGTTATCTGTAGTGTCCATAGCGATTTTCCTCTCAAAGTTGGCCTTGCATGTTTGTATGACAGAATGTAGCTTTCTACTAGTGCTGATCAGAGATGCCTTATCTTTATGGGATTCTGCTCTGTCATGCAGTAGCTTCCTTCTTTTGTTATACAATTTGTTCATGGCTGGGGTCCACCAGACAGGACGCCTGCCCTTGGTGGAGAGGGTCTTGGTTTTATTTGGGATTGCATGATCCATGCATTCTTGGAGATGTCCGTAGAAAGCATTTGTGAAGATGTGGGATGTGGTTTCCACTGGCCCAGTGGGCTTAAAGGATACCAACTCAGTTTTAAGAAGTGTAAAGTCGGCTTTTGTGAGGTTTCTCACTGTAGTCTTTTGTGTTGTGGGTGGAGGTGGGATATGTATATCCAGGGTGATTAGTTTGTGGTCAGATGTGACTAGTGAGGGGTATACTTCCGGTGTGTAGCACATTGTCCCCGTGTTTGAGATGATCAGGTCTAGTATATTATCTCCCCTTGTGGGAGAGGTGACTAGCTGTTCCATTGCATTTGAATTTATGAATTCCGGGAACCTTTGGGCTAGGGTGTTTGGGCTAGAATAATGCACCCAGTGTATGTTAGGGTAGTTGAAGTCTCCCAATATGATGGTGTTTGGTGGGACATTCATATCCTCCAATGTCTTCAGGAAGGCTGACTGGGGTTCCTGATATTGGGAGGGTGGTCTAACATGCTACCAGTTGTATAGCAGTTTTGCCTACGGTTATTTGCACCTGGATGGTCTCTGATGCTTCATGTGTTGCCTCTAACCTGGAGGTGTGGGTGTCCTTGATGAATATGGACACTCCCCCTCCCTTTTTGTTTTGGCCCGAGTTTTGGGGCCAAAAAGCATGAAACGAGGTATAGCCTGGTACCGCTGGTGTGCTTTCAGGAGCCTTGAACCAGGTTTCACTTACTGCACAGACATTGAGATTGATAGAATATGTACATACAGATATATGTAATACACACATACATATATAGATATATGTAGATACATATACATATACAGACAGATCTGACTGACAACAGATATGTCTGTATATGACTATCTCTCTCTCTCTCTGTCCCACCCCTCTCACTCTCTATCTCCCTCTGTCTCTCTCTCTCTTCCCCTCTCTCCCCACATCTATATGTATATATCTATATCTATATATATACAGATATATACAGATATATATATATATATATATATATATATATATATATATATATATATATATATATATATACTGAGTGAGGCACATGTGTGCAGATGTATTGCAACAGGTGCCTGGTGACAAAGGCATGGAGTGAACACCAGTGTGGATACTGGAGTACCATACCCCATTCTAAAACACTGACACCAGTAATCACCACATATGTGCATGCCTGCCCACCACTGCATGTGTCAGGGGTGAACAGGGGCAACAAGTGTACAATAGGCTCCACATTGATATACACAGTGGCACACTAGTCCTGTAATACCTGTACATGGAATGTGTCAGCAGACATGGTGTGTCAGCTATGGACATGTAGGTCACTGTACCCCTCTACACCCCACAATGTCCTACACGGTATGTACCTCCCATGACAGCTACAGATATGGAGAAGGATACAGACATACGTAAGTAACTGTGTCAGTGCACTCAAACACATTACCTATGCAGAGTGACTGACAAGACCACAGAGCGCACCCAGACTACTTACATAGAGGTTACCACTGCTGGATATACATAGTTAGGTCACACCCATGACAGTTGTCCAACAACCATGGTAACACCTCCAACATCCACAACCCAAATTACCTATGTCTGTCGTCCTTGTCACCGCAGTATAGTGCACATGGTGGAGGTACAGGTCCCTACCCACAGATGCGACATACCCTGGAGTAAACCACACAGAATTAAGAAGCAAGGCTCCCCATGAGTAGATGTCAGACATACCCTGGCTGAATGTTATACAGATAGGTAATATGCCATATGAGTCACCCTGTGTAACTGTTTGACAGGAGCAGGTACGATCATATCACATGTGTCACAAGGGGCAGGGTAGCATAACAGTATGCTGCTG
Organism: Protopterus annectens; assembly: GCF_019279795.1. Taxonomy (NCBI): domain Eukaryota; kingdom Metazoa; phylum Chordata; order Ceratodontiformes; family Protopteridae; genus Protopterus; species Protopterus annectens. The sequence continues at coordinate 547,618,081 of NC_056741.1, read as the reverse complement.
TAGGCCCAAGGCCAATAGCATACTACCTACCTAAGACACAATGCACACCCATGAACCCATTGCAAACCAAATATGTGAGGTGGAATGAGTGTGCCAGTGACTGGGTGCATGTTATGTACTGGTGTGATTGCTCACCATGACTGTCTGTCTGTCATGGTAGTGTGTGTCCTTGGTGTGAGGCCAGAGACAGATGTGTGAGGTATTGCGATCAACACATACTACATTGCCATATGTTGTGCTGTGTTACCCTGTATGTGACTGTGGTGTAGGTAGGGTTATGGCAAGTAAGAGTAGTGTGCATTACCAGTGAAATATGTAACATGCATTGCATGCAGTGCATGGGTTGATAATGTTCCCAATACAGTACCTTGATACAAACCCCCAGTGTGAGGTTGTGCATTGGACCTGAACCAGTGTGCTGACTGCTGCAGTATACTAGTCTGTTGTATGGAGTGTGCCAGGTACTGTTGCACAGTTGTCGGCTAAGCACTGATATCTGGTCATTTACATGTGTATCCCCCAATAGACAGACAGATGCTATATATGGGGATTAAGTTATATCACTACAGTCGAGTATTATGTGTATTATGTGTGCCATAGTTTGCTGACATATATTGCTGACATATTTTCCTTCTCCTTTTCAGGGCTATGGTTCACCAGCGAAACCCAGTGTACTCCTCTGCGGATGAGGAAGAGATACACCAGGATTTCGCAATACTCTTTTCCCGCACCAGCCAGAACCAGCAGGAGAGGGCTGCACTGTGGCAAGACCTGGTCTGTTGGGTAAATGACATAGGCACACATAACCGGACATATGAGCAGGTACGCCATCACTGCAGTGATTTAATTAGAAATGTCCATCAGCGTGCATCGGATATCCACAGGCAGCAGCTTGCCACAGGTGGTGGGGTGGCTAGACATCCCCCCCTCACCAGACTAGAGGGACTACTCCTAAGTGTTGTGGCTCCAGCCCAACAGCAACAGCAGCAGCATACATGCGTAATGATGGAGGCTGGAGCCACCCAGCAGCAGGACACGGAGCGTGCAGGTAACATGCCATGTGTATAGTTGACTGTTCTGTACACTGTTAGTTTATGCATGTGTGAGGTGTGTCCTCATTTTGTAGCTGTTATCTTGGTAATTATTGTGCAAAAGTGATATTCTCAATATCAGCAGTAGACTTGTGGAAGCTAACTGTTGCACTACTGAACTGTATCATACTCACAGTATCAATGGCACAGTTATGCCCACTGACAATAAATGTCTCATTTCTGCAGGTCCCTCAGGTGTAACAGCAAGGCAGCCTATCCATGCTGGTGAGTGTGTAATAACAATACCTTCAATACTCTTAATACTAATAGTAATAATAGGCTGAAGCAGTAGTGCTATGTGTTTGATTGCAGGTGTGTTTGTGTCTGTGTGTTGATATCTCATATACTGAGGAGTGTGCATGTGTGCATGTGTGCATGTGTGCATGTGTGCATGTGCCCTGTGTGCATGTGTGCATGTGCCCTGTGTGCATGTGTGTATCAGTGGTGACATTGTGTACACATTGTAAACTGTGTTTCCTGTCTTACTCCCACAGGTACTGGTGCTGCTCTGGTGTTGTGCAGCAGGGAACCTGAATCAGCTGCTGTGGATAGTGATAATGATGATACCTGTGTAATGGCACAGGGAGGTGTGCCAGGGTCCGTCATTGGTCAGCCAATTGACAGTACACAGCTGTCGACCCCATCAATGCGCACAGTCATCCTGCCAATACATCCTTTGTCACCAGTGTCCCTAGGTGATGGACAGGATACAGTGGGCATTGATCAGGGTAATGTGGTATCGGTGGCACATGCATCCCCACACAGCAGCCATGGCCAGGGTCCTGACATGGTACCACACAGGCAGACGTCCAGGGGTTCTCGTGGGAGCATCTGTGGGCATACCACCCCTGTCAGACGTGCCCACAGAGGTCTTTCAACCTCAGCTATGTTTCGGGCTGTAATGCAGGCACAGTCACGTATGGAATGGTACACCAGACAGGGTCTGAGGGAGCTGAGAGCATGTATCACAGCTATGAATGACAGTATGCGTGATGTTGCGGCTGCCATCCGTAACTTCACCAAGGTCATTGACAGACATTGAGGGAACACATTAGATCTGTTCCACAACTACATGTCCATGAGCCAGGGCAATGGTGGACGGCTGAGGTGTCGACATGGCCGTATGCCAGCAACAGCAGCAGCTGGCAGCTGTCGCGGATGACAACAGGCCCGCGGCCACTCCCATAGTGCCAGCAGCAGCCCCAGCAATGCTGGGTCTGTGCTGTCATCAGACCACCCCAGGAGACCACATGCATGGCTCTGGACAGTCCCAACAGGGACCTGTCTCCAGTCACCAACCACCTGCTTCTGATGACAGTACCCAGTCTGGCTTAGTACCTGATACAGTCCGTAACACCCCTGCCAGGCACAGGTACCGTGTCCATGGCCAGAGACAGTGATCTGTATGACCTGGCAGGTACAGTATGTGGCTGTCCACAAACACCTGTATATAGCAGCCATGAGGTGGGACTGTGTGCATGCATACACACATGCAAATTGATAACACCTAGGGCTACCGCATACATGCACACACTGCATCAACTTTGCCCCATCTTGTACTGCTGTCCCTCACCAACACAAACACACAGACATGTCAGTTGGTTGTATCAGTGGCAGACTCAGGCATACCAAGTACACACCCTGTGCATATGATGAAACTGTGCCACCTCCTGCAATCTGTAACACTGGTGCAGGAACAGGTTAACATGGTGCTGATGCACAGGGTGACTACATAGAAGTGTAGTAATAGTATAATGTTGACAACAGTACAGTGTAATGATATCATTGTGGGTATATCCCAGCATGCCTGATGCAGTTACAGTATGAATGCCATTGTATTGTTTTGTACACCCATAGTAATCACCATAGTGTACTGTCTGCACATCTTTGCATACTGGTGGTGAGGCTGTTAAGAGATGGCCACCTACATAGGTAGCACAGGGGATACGAAAATGTACATATTGATAATCAATGATGGTCATGTCAACTGCGAGTTGCATGCTGTCCACACTCAACTCTGCAATGAGGATGTTTGAGGATGTTGATATCTGTGCAGTAATACACAACAGGTTCAAGACTCACAAGAGCACACTAGCACTACAAGGTCACACCTCATACCATGCATGACAGCCCCAAAACACAGAACTAACTATGACAGGAGGGAGAGTCTCCATACATGTCAAGGATACTGTTGTGCCAGGACAGGTAGCATACATCATACTAAGTCTGGAACTGCTGAGTAAGGGCTCATTGTCTGTTATTTGAAATGTGTATTATTACAGGTATGAGCACTTGGGTTTCAGGCCAGTTATTCTACATTACGAAGGTACATGGTCTGTACACTTGTGGTGGGTGGGGCTGGACCCAGCCAGTCTGACCCTGTGAATGTCTGGGTACAGGCTTACAGTGCCTGCATATATGCACTGTTACCTACTGGAAGTCGTACACCTTGTTTGTTGTAGCATAGTCTACATACAGGCCTGCTGACTGTAGCTTTGTTTGTATGCATGTTTGCTTGTTATGTCCCTGAAACACCGATTCCACCTGCAATGCAGATTTACAGTGCCTCTGTGGATCCCTAGTGACATCTGTATTGCTTACTGTACTGATGTCCATGTCTCACTTGACAGAACGTCACTGTTTGTCCTGTTTGCATGTAAGTTGCCTGTAACACATTGCATATGACTTACCTCGCATTTGCTCAAGACAGTATTTATATATGCCAGCACTAACAAATCAGGAGCACTACACCCTCACATACTCACCTTGAGTACCTTGTTCCCCATTGGCCCTATGTGTCATTAATTAGTATGGGATTCACAATGTTATGGTAGCATGTGCAAAGGTCACCTGCCAATCTACTTTCTGGTCCAGTTGGTGAATCTGTGAGTCATGTGGCAATGTTACAGCTGCCTCATGTACACAGACAACCCTCTCCCCTTTCCATACACTTACAACACATGTGAGAGATGCAACCACATAGCCAAACTGGGGGCTAAGCTCTCTTAACTCAGTACTGGCATACCCTGTCAGGTGGAGTGGGATACTACAGTGAATACAGTACCAATCTCACATAGACCTGCCACGACCGCAATCCAAACACAGAAACACACAGGTACATTCTTGGACTCTCAGAATAGCATCCTGCCTGAGCAGCTGACACCTGCAAAGCAGACACACAAGCAAACGTTACGCCAGAGCAGAGCACGTGCAACACATAGCTCACAAAGCCTTTGTGCCAAACAGTCACAGCCCATACGGCTTGACAACACACCTGCTACAGTTGTAATAGGTATCTCTATCATCAGGTACACTGAGGTCCTGCTCACCAGGCTGAACAAGGTGAAGGTCATGCTGAGATGCCCGTCGGGCACTATGATCCACCACATAACACAAGCATACCGGTCACTCCAAGGCATGTACAAATATGACTCAGTCATTGTCTGTGCCAGTGTGTATGACCTGTGATGCACCTCCCTGGACTACATGTTAGGGGACATAGAGGGGTTCTCTGAGCTTGTGGCACAGGCTGGTATGACCCTGACCTTGAGTAGCATCTTACCCTCACCAAGAATGCTGCCACAATATGTAGACAAGATGATCAGTTTCTACAATTACCATATGTTTTGGTGACATTCAAAGGGGATCCAATGCCTGTCAGCGTGGGATGACATGCTGGACAAGCCACATTGCTTTGATAGGGACAGCTTGCACCTGTCACCCATGGACCGTTGTATATTGGCAGAGGCTGTTGCTATACACATAGTGCCTTTGTATGCAAGGCTGACATTACATAGCCACCTACACAGGTATCACACGGGATAGGACACTAATAGTAATGCTATTGAACACCAGCAGTGTAAACCTCAAGATGCATGCAGTGGAAACTGTCCTTAGCATGGGGAACAGCAATATCCGTGCAGTAACAGACTCCTGGTACAAGATCCCAGGTGCACCCCATCACTGCCAGGTCATACCTCATACCATGCTCGTCGTCCCCTACACATGCACCAAACCAGAACAGGGGGGATGTATCCAAAGGCACCTCAGATACACACACCCCCAGGTTGGTGGCACAGCACAAAACATCAGAGCCTATCCATGTGCAACTAACAGTGGGTTAGACTGCCTTCAGGTTCATAGCCTGGTACACACCACCCTCCCATACCCAGGAAACCCACTTGGTCTTCCTGACAACACTGGGAATATGACGGTCTCTACAAACACCATTATATGGGTGGACTGCAACTACCCAAACATAGAGTGTGAGTATTACTCTAGCTCCAAGACCCTAGCTGAAGGGTTCCTAGCATTCATTCCCTGCATTGCTATGGAAGAACTTGTTACCACTCCCACAAGAGGTGAAAACATGCTGCACCTGTTCATCACCAACATGTGGACTATATGCTCCAGACCAGTCATGTATCCCTCGCTGGTGGGATGACACCATCTACAACTCACACTGTATATACACATACCACATGCAGCCCCTGCACAGAACACCACAGTCATACAGTTGTCTAATGCAAATTCCATGTATTCACATGAGGCAGGCTTCGGACATGGGTACTATTGAAGGTCATAGGTACATATGTGTAGGTGGCACATACATACATCATGTGTGCATTGACATTACTGATATAATGTATGTCGTGTAATATTGGGAACAACACCCCACACACATGGACAAACTGTGTGACAAAAACACACATGGCGTTTGTAGGATACAAACCCCTACCTCACTATGTTATGATACTTGTGAGAGACGCAGTAGCAGAGTGTGCGATTTGCATTACTGGGAGGCTTGCTTCCTCCTGCTGTACTTATAGGGTGCTGACATCATCAGTGTTTAGACAGTGGAATATGCAGCATGTGTTGTGTTGTACTAGTTGCCAAAAGGGACATTTCTCTTACACGTAAATTGCACACACACTGAACATTTGCAGGATTCAAACCCCTATCTAACTATGTTATGATACTTGTGAGAGACGCAGTAGCAGAGCATGCTATTTGCATTACTGGGAGGCTTGCTTTCTCCTGCTGTACTTATAGGGTGCTGACATCATCAGTGTTTAGACAGTGGAATATGCAGCATGTGTTGTGTTGTACTAGTTGCCAAAAGGGACATTTCTCTTACACATAAATTGCACACACACACTACTCCCCCACACACACACACACTGAGCACTTGCAGGATTCAAACCCCTACCTAACTATGTTATGACACTTGTAAGAGACGCAGTAGCAGAGCACGCTATTTGCATTACTGGGAAACTTGCTTTCTCCTGCTGTACTTATAGGGTGCTGACATCATCAATGTTTAGACAGTGGAATATGCAGCATGTGTTGTGTTGTACTAGTTGCCAAAGGGACATTTCTCTTACACATAAATTGCACACACACTACTCCCCCACACACATTCACACACACAGCACCTGCAGGATTCAAACACCTACCTAACTATGTTATGACACTTGTGAGAGATGCAGTAGCACAGCGCACTATTTGCATTACTGGGAGGCTTGCTTTCTCCTGCTGTACTTATAGGGTGCTGACATCATCAGTGTTTAGACAGTGGAATATGCAGCATGTGTTGTGTTGTACTAGTTGCCAAAAGGGACATTTCTCTTACACATAAATTGCGCACACACTACTCCTCCACACACATTGAGCACTTGCAGGATTCAAATCCCTACCTAACTATGTTATGACACTTGTGAGAGACGCAGTAGCAGAGCGCACTATTTGCATTACTGGGAGACTTGCTTTCTCCTGCTGTACTTATAGGGTGCTGACATCATCAGTGTTTAGACAGTGGAATATGCAGCATGTGTTGTGTTGTACTAGTTGCCAAAAGGGACATTTTTCTTACATATAAATTGCACACACACTACTCCCCCACACACACTGAGCACTTGCAGGATTCAAACCCCTACCTAAGTTACGACACTTGTGAGAGACACAGTAGCAGAGCGTGCTATTTGCATTACTGGAAGGCTTGTTTTCTCCTGCTGTACTTATAGGGTGCTGACATCATCAGTGTTTAGACAGTGGAATATGCAGCATGTGTTGTGTTGTACTAGTTGCCAAAAGGGACATTTCTCTTACACATAGAATTGCACACACACTACTCCCCCCCCACACAGTCACACACACACACTGAGCACTTGCAGGATTCAAACCCCTACCTAACTATGTTAGGACACTTGTGGGAGACACAGTAGCTGAATGCGCTATTCAAATTAGTGGGTATTATTTGTGCTCCTGACATATGTATAGTGTGCTGACATCATTATGTATGAAGAGGTATGTACATCTGTTACTATCCATCAGTACAGGGGAGAGCATATCTATGCATTAACTTTGCACAGGCACAGTGGCCTACTGTACTGCGGAGGCAGATGCCAAATACACTGTAGATAGCCTTCTGTATTCCCTAGGGACAACAGCCTAGTATTGCACTCTACGGCCATATGTTTACCTGTCAGATGCAAGTATCTGTTGCTCATATACTGTTTGTGGGCCTTTATTGCCATAGCTTTCCCTATCTCTATGAACAACTTGTGTACTGTGGAAGATGTTTGCACATGAGTGGGATCCAGTACTTTACTTATGTCTCTGTTGTAATTTCACTGTGTGCACTGGGCAGATTTCTGTATTGTGGGAGGTTCCTGTGTTAACACATACAAATGCCAGATATGTGTGTGCAACTGCTGAACTGTGACATGGCCTAAGTGTGTGAGCATGCCCAGTTCACAGTTTCTATGGCTTCTTGAGTGACACGTCTCATTTATCTAAGTGTGCGAGCATGCCCAGTGTGAACTTTCCTTATGTTGGGATCTGTGGTCCTCCACATTTGTGTTTGTGTGTGGACTTCATCTATATTTCACGTGTACAGTTGAGTGTTGGACATCAGGTTGTGTTCTTACTGCCCAACTGCTTTGTGTCTGAACCTAACAGGCATTATGCTGTGCCTGCAGGGTTGCCATGGGATAGTTTGCATACAGTTGTCAACATCCTTTCCTACTGACCAAACAGTGTATTGTCGTATAGTGTACTGGTTCAGAACTTTCACTGTGGTGGACAGTATCATCGGTCTCAGTCCTATCACTGCTTGTAATATTTATAGTGAACACACCAGACTGGTTGAGGGCCAGTTGTGCAGATATGACCATGTTGCATTTTGTTCACATATGGACAGCATAGTACATGATTGTCCGACATTGTTAATGTATTCCACAACTTGTGTGGACAGTGACAAACAATGGCCATGTGCCCTAGTCCATTTGTAATGCTAGTCAGAGAGTGTTTGTCCTTCAACACACATTTACTGGTGTTTGCCATGACATATGTCAAGGTTAGTGTGCTGTGCCTCTGTCTACCCGTGACATACAGGTGATATCCAGGGTACACCTACCATCTCCCATCCAGTCATTATGATTCCTCTGGATGACAGTCACTGAGGGACTCCCTGGATAACCTGTACTGGGAGTTTAGTCATGAGTGGAGTGAGCTTCTGGGTTATGGACCAATCGGTACAGCATGTCCTGTTTATGTCTGTGCTGGGGTTCAGGCCTGTCATCTGCATAGGTCACCAGCATTCAGATTTTACATGGTGCCAAATGTCCATTGATACCAGCTTGGTCATGGCTTTATACATCAGGCACAGATCACCTCCAGCTAGGCGGTATGGCACTGTGTGGAGCTGCAGTTTGTTTAATCAGGCGACACATGGCATCTGTTACAGCTCTGCGATCCTCCTGGTGGGGTATTTGTGGGGTCTTTCCAGTTGATGCAGGTGTCTGCTAAGGTACATCCCTCAAGGGCCATTGTACGCAATTGTGAGGCTGCTGATGGATGACTGGAGAGGCACATTGACCTACCCTGACCTAGCTGTGCTTACCTTCATGATTAGGTGGGTATATGGTATGTTTCTGTAACCACTACAGACACATGGTTGTCACATGCAGGATATCTATCACCTTGTGTCCCCAGGTATCTTATTGCTCCTGATGTACTTACTGGGTTAACACCTATGTGGTAATTTTTGGCCATGTACTGTGTTTCCACAGGGGATGACTATACACTATTCTGCATTTAGCTTGTTGACATGGCTGTGGCACCACTTGTCTGTTTCTATGTGTGCCTTTTGTAGGATGCTTGTGTCAGCTGGAGGGTCCGATATGGTGGGCAGTTTGTAGTCTTCTGTGAACCTGTTCAGACAGAGTCCTTCCATGTTGGCCTGTACCTATGTGACATATATAGCATCCAAGAGAGGTCCTGGGACCATGCCTTGTGGGATGCCAGTTGTACCTGGTTTGCAGTCTGACATGGCTGCAGCATGTCTGACCAGGTCAGTTCTGTCCTTGAGCTGGTTTGCAACCCATCTACTTGGATAGGGGTTTATAGTTAGGCTGGTGAGCTTATCTGTACTGACCAACTAGGGTATTGTATGGACGGGTTTAGCAAGGTCCAGATAGGCTGTGTGATCCACATTCCCCACATCAATGGCCTTGGTGCACATTTCACATGAGTCAGACATGTTTAAGGGGCAGGATCTGCCCTATGAAAGCCACACTGTGTAGGGTCCAATGTCTGTAGGTACCCAATCTCGTTATTCCTGGGATCCATCATCATCCTCTCCATTACTTTGCCAACCTAGTTAGTCAGGGTTGAGGGGTGATAGTTTGCAGTATCCATTCAGGCACCACCTTTGTGGTGAGGGACCACTGTTGCTGTACACTGCTCTTTGGGTACATATCCTGTGGTAAGACTGATAGTGCGCAGTAGTGCTATTTGGTGTTCCGTTCTTCTTACAGTACTTGTTGGACACAACCCAGGACACCATCTGGTACCATTGATGCTGTGTGGTGTGCTTTGTAGATGCTGGCTGTTACCTCAGCATCTGCAATGTCAGGGGGCCAGCACTCTGCTGGGATAGATATTTGGCAGTATGGTGCTGGTGGGGAGTTTGCAAAGAATCTGTTAGGTTGGATGTTGGCAATGTGTGTGGGTTTGGTGTATTGTTTGTGATATTTGAGTACTGCAGAGCATATCTGTGGATTATCACCATGGTTCCTACCATCAGGTAGGACAGCTGCGTGATAATCCTTTGTGTCCTGCACAATTTGTATCGTCATAGGTTCATAGGTTCATACTAGGCTATCTGCCCTGGCCATGTTTGAGCATGGACAGACTGTGTGTGAGTTTTGACACCCCTTGCAATGTGCATATTATGCCCATTTAGGGTTTACTTTACTAGATGTGACACAGGGATGGCCCCCAGTGTACACCTACTATCTCCCATGCACTTCACCAGATTTCTCTTGTTGAGTATGAGTGTGGAGCTCAGCCTATCATGGACTGGGATTCTGTTCCAGAGTGTAAGGAGCCTCTGGGTTATGGATCTGTCCCTCCAGCACATCCTATTTATCTATGTGTGGAGGTTTAGATATCTCACTGTGGTGTCTCTGCTGGATTTGGGGTTTCTGCAGTGGAGCATGTCCATTCATTCTGGATTGGACATGGCCTTGTACATCAAGCATACATCACCTCTGACTGGGCAGTATGCTTGTGAATTGGGCTGTGGTTTCTTCAGCCAGGCAGCAGATGACAAATCTTTGGACCCTTTATCCTCTTGGTGAGGTACATTTGGGGTCTTTCTACTTGCTGCAGGTGTAAGGTAAGGTACATCCGAACTGGGGCATTGTTGTCACGTATGGGCCTGATAAGGGAAGAATATGGGGGCACAGTGACCTCTCTTGATCTACATGTGCATCCTTTCATATTAAGGTGGGCAATATAGCAGGTCTTCCTGGCCACCTTGGCAATGTGAGTGTCACATGATGGGTTACCGTCCACTTGTTTCCCTAGGTCCCTGATTACTTCTTCCATACATAATGGATTGCCACCTATGTCATACTTTGTGTGTGCCTTGTTTGTTATTTGTTGAGACATTCATACTCTGCAGTGTCTTCAGGAAGGCTGGCTGGGGTTCCTGGGTTTGTGAGTGTGGTCTGTAGCAGGCTGCAAACAGGGACGCCATTTTGCCTAGGCACCCATGGTTCTCTTTTGTGTTTAAAATTGCCAAGGGCAATTACTACAAGCTTCTTTATAGAATGAACTTAAACAAGTAGGAATTATTTGATACACCACAGCTTCCAACTTTGCCAGTTGTCTACCTGGATTGTAAGAGTTTTAGTTCCTTTTATGCATCTTTTTTCTGAGCCTTCAGCAATTTGGTGGTAGCACTGAAGTTGTGGGTCTCTTTTACTGCTTTTTTGCATTAGGAGGATTGGGTTTATTCATCTTGTGGCAGGTGGTGTTTGCCTGGTCTATATGAATTGGGAAATACACAAAAGAACTCATAGTGAAGTTATTCTATTGGCAAAAGTGCTCATTAGTTTTCTATTTTTTTTTCTGTGCTGCTATAAAGTTTGCACAGTGCTCTGTACAGTAGCAGTCACCTAGAAAACAAATTTTCACTGTAGAATGATACATAAAACTGTATCCTGTAAAGCAGCAATATAGGCCAAATACCTTCTGTGCCGAGAAACGTAGATCAACTAGTTGGGCATTGAGTGGCAATACCAACAGATTTAGAAGAATTCAGTATTGTGTAAACATTAAAGTTAGTAGAATTTAGTACTGTTTAGCATAATCTGCTCCAATAAAGTACACTTATTGGTCTGCACCAATACACCACCCCTTGTAGCTCACTCGTCAAAGGACTGGACAGTATGGCTATGCAATTTCCTAAATTCTCTTCAGTTACCTTGGTAGATATGGCCATCTTGAGACAATGTAGCAATTGTCTCATGTTTACAAAGAACCACTTAATCCTTAAAGAGGCAGCTACAGTTTGTAAGTGGTATACTTACACAATGACAGTGGAGGCTAAACTCTCGCATACAGGCACACATCAGGTTGTCAGAACAATGCACACAACACCCATCTCACAGCACACAGAGCACACATAGACTAATGTATGCTGAAGCACTTAAAGGCAATATTTCTAAACAACAGAGATCACCTAGACTGTGAGTTGTCAAAGGTAGGCCTCAGCAAGCCCAAAGACACTCAGAAAAAACAACACCTAACACCACACATACTGTTACTCTCAGTGGAGCCCCCAACAATAAGCCTCTAAAGAAAACAAACACATTTCCAGGACTCTCATCATAGGGACTCACTTGATACCTCTCTAACCAGGCTGAAAAAGAAGAAGATAACCGTTAGTTGCTTCTCTGAGCCATGGTCTGCCAAATCACACACTCATTCAAGTCATTACACTACAGATACCATATGATTCCACCATAGTCCCTGTAGGTATACATAACCTGAGATGTATCTCCCTGGACTATATGAAGATAGATATCATGGAGCTTTCAGACTATGCATCTCAGGTTGGTATCAGCCTAGCACTGAGCAGTATATTACTATCACCAAGGATAATGACACAATATGGCAAAAATGATTGATTTAAACAACTGACTGTCTTTCTGGTGTCATTTTAAGGGGATCTAATATTTGTCAGCCTGGGATGACATGGTTAATATATTTACATTGCTTTGCTAAGGATGGTATGCACCTTTCCCATCTAGGCTTTCGAATACTGGCTAAAACTTTATCCACCCTCATAGTGCCTTTTCTAGGCAAAGCCAAATTGACAAACCTACTTCTTTTTTATTTATTTATTTATTTTTTACTTTATTTATCATTTGTTGACCGGGAAAGTCCGACTAGGTTCCACAGAGCCTGTTTTCAGCGGAGGCCTGGGGAGAAATGCTTCTTCTTTCAGCTTTTCCCGGTTAGGGGTCACCACAGCGGATCATCTGTTCGCTCATGATTGGCAGTGGAGTTTTTTGGTGTCGTGTTGCCAGCCCGGTGCCCAACCTTCCACAGAAGGCACACACACACACACACACACACACTCATGCGTAGGGTCAATTTAGAGTGCCCAATCCACATATAGCATGTCTTTGAGATGTGGGAGGAAACCGTAGCACCCAGAGGAAGCCCACATGACCATAGGGAGGACATGCAGACTCTGCACAGAAGGCATCCCAGCCAAGGATCGAACAAGAGAACCTCTTGCTGTGAGGCGGCAACACTAACAGCTGCATCACTGTGGCCGCCCCCCAAATTGACAAACCTACTGACACAGCAAAATCAACTCAACTGAACCTCAAGGTTTTATTGCTCAATGCCAGGAGCCTAAATAAAAGACTACACTCCCTCCAAGCCCTCCTTACACTTGAGAATGAAGCCACCTGTACTGTTACCAAGACATGGTTTAAAGCAGCAGAGAGTACCCTGGCAGTGCAAGGTTTCAGTACCTTCTACACTTTTAGACCAGTACCTGCATAGACAAGGGTTAAAGGTGGAGGTGTCTCAATATATCTCAATAAAAAGCATACCTCTAGGCTTGTTAAGCAGGATGATGTGCTGGAGTTCCTCCACATGCAAATCACCACAGACAAAATCCAATATCATATCCTAGCCAGCTATAGGTCACCCTTCATGTCCCAAGAAGCTGACAATGCATATTTGGAGCTACTGAAGACAGTGACCATCCATCCTAACTCCCTACTCATGGGAGATTTTAATTCCCCCTCCATAGACTGGGAATCCTACACAGCCTGAAATTTATAGGCACAGAGATTTCTGGACCTTGTAAATACTAACACCCTTGACCAAATAGTGAATGTGCTCACTAGATGCTCCAATATACTGGACCTTCTGCTCACAAATATGGGAAGACACTGTACCTGCCCCCAATCTCGTCTCCTTTGAAATCAAAATCAAATCCATAATCCCATTAAAACTGTAACAGTTACAAACTGTTCCATGACAAATTACCTTTTATTAAGTGATGGTTTATCAAACTACAATACCCCTCCAAGCTCCAAGAAAACAGCAGCCTATGCTGAATTGCTCTCAAAAACTCTGACTGCCATGTCAAAGACTGCATCAAGGCTGCTGTACTAACCAGAAGTAAGCCCAGGACTAGCCGCAGAAACAAACTGCCCTGGTGACATTCCAAATTAAACAGGATATACAACAAAAGGAAAAAAAATTATGGCAAAAATCAGGAAGGGCATTTCCCATAAAGATAAAAACTCTCTCATCAGACTAAATAGGCAACTAATTCTATTAATTAGGTCAAGCAAAGTCATCTTTGAGATTAAGATAGCCTCCCTGGTGAAAGATAACCATAAGACCTTCTTCAGCTATGTCAGAAACCTCAAGGGAAGCACACAGCAATGTGCTGAACAGTGGTTAATGGTACCACATTCACCGAGCCTGGCAATATTTACTGAAACTGTTAGTGGACAGATTCAGTTGCAACTTTACCCCTCACTCACCCACAGTCATCCCCCCAAAATACCCCAAAACATAACCCTTCCAACTATGACTAGGGAGCATGTACTGGCTACGCTCATTAAAGCCAAGAACATGGCTTCAATAGGACATGATAACATCCGAGGATGTCTCCAAACAGGCTTTGTGCCACTTAAATGGAGGACTGCAATGGTCAGCCCTCTTCATAAGGGAGAACCTTCAAAAGGTCCTGGAAACTACAGACCCATTAGTCTGCCTAATCCTAATTGCAAAGCCATGGAAAGAATTATCATGGAAATTATCAACAAGGACATAGGAAACCTCCAGACACTGGATACATCCCAGTTTGGCTTATCAAAGGAAGGCCATGCTTACTGAATCTGGTGGAATTCTTTGAAAAGGTCACTAAGGGAATGGATGAGGGGAAACCAGTGCATACTGTCTATCTAGATCTAGCTAAAGCTTTTGATACAATACCCAACTTGGGTCTTGTAAACTAACTTACAGAGCTAGGTATAAACCTCTTTATAAGACACGGAATAGATAGCTGACTCACTGATAAGACCCAGGGGATTAGAACTGGTGAGTCCACTTCCAAAAAGAGACTGGTCAGCAGTGGAGTCTCCTAGGGTTCTGTGGGAGGCCCACTCCTCTTTGGCATCTACTTCCTGGATGTCAAAGCCAATGTCAACGGCCTCTGGCTAACCAAGTTCATAGATGATTGCAATCTGGGAGCAGCCATTAAGCAGTCATTGAATCCCCCAAGATGAGAACACTTATCAGGAAAGTCTGTTACAGACAAATGCTTGGTAACCAAGCAGAGGCTTAAAACTCAGTACCAAGAAATGCATTATAGTACCTTTTGTAAGTCAGCCACCCTGGGTAACTACATCATCAATAAAACACTCGTAAACATTGAATCACAAGTCAGGGATCTGGTAACTCATGTAGACAGTAACCTAATCTTTGACCAACATATGTACATGGTAGTAAGAAAATGCTTCTGTGCTAATCAACTTAAAAACAATGGCATGGCATCTAGGTCCAGAGAAGTCATCATACCACTGAACTCCGCCCTCATCAGAGCCATCATAGATTATAATGCCCTCTTCAGTATGTACCTGACCAGACACATGGAGCAACATCCACAAAGCTTCCTTACAAAAGTAACACAGGGAGTAAACACAAGGTTCTATGCTGATTGCCTCAAAGCCCTGTCTCTTTACTCGGTATCATACAGACTTCTGAATGATGATCATTGCCAGGACTACAAGACATCTCTGATCCTTAATTTGTGCACATCCACAAAACAAGCAGCATGTGTGAGTTATTATTTGCTGGCCTTTCCTATTTTTAGATTTTTGACCATCTCTGCTTGCCTGCTCTTAGATCTCTCTTCTACGTTATCTCAAGTAAAACAGTTTTTGAAAGGGGTTTTGCATATGTGTTTTTGTTCTTCTTCTTGGGATCTTAATTATGTGAAAGAATGTATGATGTTTCCTTTTGAATCATCTCACAAGGCTAATTTGAAGATCTAATCCTGGAAAACATTATTTTTACAAGCCTTAATGGTGAGCCATCCCTATCTCATTTCTCATAAAGAAATGGTTTCCTTGAAAATAAATCATTCATTTATGCCTAATGTCATTGCAGAGTTTACCTTGAGTCAGATCATTCATCTCCTGGTTTTCTTTCCAGAGCCTAAGAATAACGGATAAAGAATTCCACATACTTTGGATGTACACAGACTACTCAGATACTATATTCCTTCAGAATTGTTAATCAGCTGTTTATTTCTTATGAAGATCAATAAATGGACTAGCAGTGTCAAAACAGATGATTTCTGGATGGATGTTATTCTCACTATAGACAAACAGTTCCAGGCAAGGTCACATCCCACTGTACCAAGGTTTAGTTCATTCTGTGGCATTTTGGAAAGGGGTGAAGCTGCAACTTGGTCATCTATACACACTTTAGCAAACATGACACACTGGAATCCTGCTCTAGATCCAGAGCAGGATTTGTGAGGTGAGTTCCCAGGGATTCTGAACCATCTTCCTCTGCCCTTGCACTTTAAGCTTTGATACTCATCCCATACATGTTAGGCTACTGCAGCAGTGATCTGATGAAGAATATAACATAGTTGTGTAAGTAATCATACCATAACGGTAGGTGTTCACATATATCACTGCTGCAGTAGCTGCTCCCACCCTTCAACCCCTAAATTAGATTATTTTGTTTGCCAGGGTGTATCATTCTTGTTTTTCTTAGAGTTTTTCTTATTTTACATGGCTCTAATCCCATCTTTCAGGACAAGAAAGTTCTGAGGAGTATGTGTCACAGCTACCATTTAATCATACTGCCCTAGGACAGGTTAGTAGGTATGGCATGAGGAAGGTGCCCTAAAGCTTAGGAGGTGGACCTGGGCAGGTATGTGTGTGATATTTTGGCAAGAACTCCTATATAACTTAGATTACTGCTGCTGAGATCTATTCAAATATCTTCTGTTATGTTAACATTACTTACACAACTGTACTTTCATTCATGCAGTCAGAATGCAAGCTTGGAGCTCATGTGAATGCCAGGTTTTCTCTGATGAGGTGAGATGTCACTTTTAAGTGAGTTCCACTCAGATGGCTAAATCAGTAAGTACAGATGGTCTTCTCACTCTCAGTAATTTATATTCCCTCATGTATTGCAGTAGCATGTACTCAGCTAACTATTGAAATCTGGACAAAGCCACAAATAATGGGGAAACAAAGGCTCAAAAATAGAGATGCTTTTTTAAATATTCCTCTTACAAACTTAGAAAGTTGATAGAATAACAGGTTTTGCATTAGCATGAATTTTCTGAAGGATATGAAGTCTGAAAATCAAATGTCTGCCATTATTTTCTGACTTCAGTCCTCAATGATTTGCCAGAAAATTACAATTTTATAAAAAACAGACCAAAAATATGAGTCAAAAATCTGGACATTCTGTGACAATCTGGACAGTTCAGCTGTATGACACACACACACACACACACACACACACACACACACACACACACACACACACACACACACACACACACACACACACACACACACACAGTGGCATTGACTTACACACACACGCACAGGCACACACATAGTTCCAAAGCAAACAGCTTTATGGTTTATTAGTTCCATAGTTTTATTCAGTACTCATTTTTTGTTTAATGTTTTCTTATATGTGTTTTTCTGTATCTACTTATTTATTTTATATTTTTGAATTGTAATGTATTTTGCTGACAAGCACCTTAATAAATATGAATTTGAATTAGAATCTGAAATTTGGTCTTACCCATTTGGCTTGTCACTACCTTGAACCTTAACAAGGCATGTACTGTAGTAAATGAATGGGTTTAAAAGCCCGCGTTTGCGATTGTTTCCCACCTTTCCTGTAACTAGTCTAGTCCAGATACGGATTTGATGTATCCAGGACTATTTGTAAGCTTCTGAGGCCCCCAAGCATTTCTGTGTTGGATGGAAGCATTCTACCTTATCAGTGGGAGTAATAAGCATTAGGTAGCCTATTTACCACAAGATCCAGGTACAGATTCTTAGTTTTAGCACTTGAATTTGCTTATTCGTGCTCAGCACTTGTTCAGAACTTGTTGTTAGCACTAAATAAGCTACAAATTACTACAGCACTCAACCTTCCACTTTACCTAGGGGAAAACAGTTTTTGTACTTACTTTCCTCACTTGCTTAGAGAAAAACAGCTCTTATACTCACTTTCCTCGCTTGTCTAGATGAAAGTAGTTTTTTATTCAGGCATGTCCAAGGGTTAGCTCCCAGTGTTCTCTCCTGTCTATCTGATGAATCTGGGCATCTTGAGGCAATATAGCAATTGCCTCATGTACACAGACAACCCTCTCCTCCTACCACCCAACACCACAACCTGTGAGAGATGCTCTTATCTAGCCAAATTGGAGGTAAAGCTCTCTCCAACCAAGACTGAACCTGACAGTCAAGAAGAGAAGGTAAACACTTGCACCACACCACACTCATCACATATTCCCACTAAACCTACACCACCAAAATCCACACATAGAAATGCAAAAACATTTGCAGAGGCTCTCAATAATAATCTGCTCAAGCAACAGAGACCTCCAAAGCAGAAACGCAAGCAACCTCCACCCCCCAACAGAACTCAAATGACACATAGCCCACATACTCAGTGTGCCAATAAACCACAGCCCATAAGGCAAACCAACGTACCCAACACAATAGTCATAGGTGACGCTATAGTCAGGCACACTGATGTCCCACTCACCAGGCTAAAAAGGAGAAGGTTACTGTCAGCTGCCTGTCAGGTGCCAGGATCCACCACATAACCCATGCACTCAGGTCACTCCACAACAAGTACAAATATGACTCTGTCATTGTCCATGTTGGTGTGAACGACCTGAGACGTACCTCCCTGGACTACATGAAAAGAGACATAGAAGAGCTCTCCGATCTTGTAGCCTAGGCAGGTATGAACCTAGCCCTGAGTAGCATCCTGCCATTGCCCAGAATTATACCGCAGTACAAGGACAAAATAATTGACTTCAACAATTGGCTAAGCTTCTGGTATCATTCTAAGGGGATCCAGTATCTGTCTGCCTGGGACAACATGGTTGGCAGACCACGATGCTTTGCCAGAGATGGCCTGCATCTGTTGTCCCTGGGATTCTGGATACTGGTTAAGGCTCTTGCCGCCCCTATAGTGCCTTTTTTAGGCAAGGTTCAAATGACAAATTCTCCACCATAACAGGAACAGGCAAGCAAAAACTGAGGGTAATGCTACTCAATGCTAGAAGTCTAAATCTCAAAATGCACTCACTCGAGGCACTCCTTAAAATGGAGAACATTGATATCTGTGCAGTGACTGAGACCTGGTTCAAGGCTCTAGAGAGCACCCCTGCATTACCAGGCTATAAACCATACCACACTTTTCGGCCATCTAACCTGGACCAAATCACCAAAGGTGGAGGTGTGTCCATATTCATTAAGAAATATCCACACCTCCAGGCTAGTTGCGCAGCATAATGCATCCGAGGTTATCCAAGTGCAACTAACTCTGGGCAAAACTGCAATCCAAATTGTAGCTTGCTACAGATCCCCAACCATGCCCCAGGATTCCCACTCCTCTTTTCTTGATATACTGGAAAATATTAGGGTTCAACCAAGCACCCTAATAATGGGAGATTTCAACTATCCCACCATTAACTGGGAAAACTACTCATGTACCAAGTCCTTTGCTCAATGCTTTCTGGAATTCATAAATTCCAATGCACTGGATCAACTTATCCACACCCCCACCAGGGGCAGCAATATCCTAGACCTAGTCATTACCAACATGAGTGACCGGTGTTCCACACCTGAAATCAGCTCCTCGTTGGTTAGATCTGACCATAAGCTAATCACCCTAGATATCGTCATCCCGCCCCCACCCACCATTAAGGAAACCACGGTAAAAATTTTCTGCAAAGCCAAATTCATGCGTATTAAAACAGAAGTGGTGAACGTCATGACACCCATGCAGATGGACAATACAGATATGATTGCTGAATCCTACACAAATGCACCATATGCACTCTATAAGCACTTAGACGAGTGCATGGATCATGCTATCCCAAACAGAACCAAGACGCTATCCTCCAAAAAATGGAAACCAATCTGGTGATCTCCTGCTATAAACAAATTGTACAACAGAAGGAAGAAACTGTTGCAAAAGAGAGTAAAATCCCATGAGTGGAGGAGCTCACTGGTCAGCCTCAGTAAGAAACTGAGATTCCTTATAAGATCCTCCAAAGCTAGCTACAAAAACAAAATCACCACTGATTCTAAGGACAACCACAAAGCATTCTATAGCTATGTCAAGAATCTCAAGGGCAACACCCAGATCTGCTCTGAGTTACAGCACAATGGCACAAAAATGACAGAAAACTGATATTGCCAATATCCTGGCAGATAGGTTCAGTGCTAACTTTACTACTCTCTCACCCCCTAAAGGGCCCATATATATACAGAAAGAATGCAGTCCCTGTAATCACATCTATGTAGGTAAAAACACAGCATCCATGGGACCGGACAACATCCCAGGCTGCGTTTTACATGAACTTCAGAATAAACTGGCTCCCCACCTAAGTAACATGTTCAATGATAGTCTCATGTCAGGCTTTGTGCCCACTGAATGGCACACAGCAACAGTTATCCCACTCCACAAAGAGCGAGCCACCACTGATCCTGGGAACTATCGCCCTATTAGCCTGACAAGCCTGATCTGCAAGGCCATGGAACGTATCATCATGGAACTCATAAAAAAAGACATTGGTAACCTCCAAACTCTGGACCCCACCCAGTTGGGTTTGTGAAAGGCAGATCATGCCTTCTGAACCTGATTGACTTCTTTGAAGCAGTCACCAAAGCTGTAGACAAGGGTAAGGTGGTTGACACAGCCTATCTTGACCTCGCCAAGGCTTTTGACACCATCCCCCATTCTGGAATTATAGCTAAACTCACTAAACTAGGTATAAATCCTTACATCACAAGATGGGTTGCCAACTGGCTCACTGACAGAACCCACACTGTAAAAGTTGCAGACTCCAAATCTGACTTCAAACCAGTGACAAGTGGAGTATCACAGGGTTTGGTATCTACTTCTCTGAAGTACAGGCTAACACAGAAGGCCTCTGGCTAATGAAGTTCACAGATGAATGGAAACTAGGAGCCATAGTTGAGTCCCCAAATGATGTGGACATCCTACAGAAGGGCATCACTGAGACAGATTCCTGGTGTCAGAGGCATGGCCTCAAGCTCAATGCCAAAAAGTGCATTGTCATTCCCTTTGGTAAAAACTCTGTACCCATGAACTACCACATAAACGGCAGTCTACTTAACGCTGAATGTGTGATAAGAGACCTTGGGACCCAGGTGGACAGTATTCTCTCCTTTGATAATCACATCGCCACAGTAGTCAGGAAATCCTTCTATGTGGCACACCTCATCACAAAAGGGTTTTCATCCAGGAAAAAAGAGGTCATTGTTCTCCTCTACTCGGCACTCATTAGACCCATTATAGAGTACAATGCCCCTTTTGGAATGTTCCTCACAAGACATCTGCAGCAGCTGGAAAGGCAACAGAAGTACCTCACAAAGAGGATTTCTGGCCTCAAACAGATGCCCTACACTAACTGTCTCAAATAACTCCAGCTTTACTCTGTGGCATATCGCCTACTCCGAGGAGAGCTCTGCCTAACATATAAAGCCATGTTAAACCCAGAGCTGTTGGACATGCTACACATTAAGAAATCCCAATTCCTCCGAGCTACATGCTCTTGGGACCTAAACCTTGTTACCACAATAAACAGGACATGCTGGAGGATAGATTCCTGTCCCAGAGTCTTCCTATACTCTGGAAAAAGCTACCCATCTATGTCAAGCAAAGTTCCTCATTAGCACTTTTCAAGGAAAATCTTGATGAGTGGATGGGATATAGGAAATCCACCTTGGGGATCATTTTTGTGGCTTTGCTCAACAGGGGCACAGGAAATTAACTTTCTTGGCTGGCGTAAGCCGGGGAACCTTGTTGGCTAGGCTTACTTAGGCCCTTGGGCCGATAGTCTAGTACCTACCTATACAGAACACAGAATGGAGTATTGGTCGATTCCAGTGTAGCGAATGCCAGTGTGCATTTGCACATCTGAGATTAATGTTTTGACTGGAGATCACACTACAGTAGGGATCGGAGAAATATACCTTTTTTATCACTGTAGTGCGATGTCAGAGTTTGTATATATAATATGTAGGGGGTGTGGGGGGGTGCAGGGGGGGCTTGATCCCTGGAAAAGATTAGTTGAACATCACCGGATGTTCATGTCAACCTGATAATGTTGAAAATGTTGAAGTGCAACATGTCAACATTGTCAAGCATTGGTGTAGAAGATATTTTTAATTTTGACATGTAGGTTCATTGTTGTGGGCATTCAAAGGGATACCTTTCAACAGTTTCAAGGTAAACCATATATATATATGTGTGTGTGTGTGTGTATATATATATATATATATATATATATATATATATATATATATATATGTATATACATACACAGACAACACACACACACACACACACACACACACACACACACACACACACACACACTCACACACACACACACACACACACACACACATATATATATTAATAGCAGATTATAAGTCTAGCCAAAAAAATTAACATTCAAAAGTTCCCTTTAGCCTCAAAGAGGGCAAGATAAGCAAGGCTAAGGGGGAATTTAAGCAATCCAATATTTATAGCCTACGAGACATATTGGTTCGTGGAAATTTTGTTCTTCCATGTATGGATGTACAAAATTTATCAGAAAAAGTAGGCACTAGCCCATGTGAAAGATGCACAGTTTTTGCACAAATAGTACCTTCATTTAATAGTATCAGTAATATAAAGTGCATACCCAAATCTGTATTTTCGGGTCTGTATTAGATCACTGAATGCTTAAAAAAGCGAATGGTGATTAATCGACCCTATGTAAGCGAAAGCTAACAATTTCGAACTGTTAGAACAGCGATTTTTTTCCTAGGGAGAAAAATAAATAAATAAATAAAACACTTTAAACATTACATTAAGTGGGGGGGCTTTGCCCCCCACACCCCCCCCCTGCTAAAATATACCAACTCCGAGACTGCACTGCAGTGCCAAAAACTGCAAAGTAACGAAGCAGTCAAGAGAATTCTTTCCCAGGGAAAGAATTTGCTTAAAAGCCACTTCGTATTTTGTCGTTTCTGGCTTTTGAGTTCAACCAAGACACATTCGAAAGAATGTGTCTTCAGTCTTCTAATAGGGAACCGTATTTTCTTATACAAGCAAGGGGATACTCTATGCTTTGAAATGTCCCTGCAACCTTTTCTATGTTGGGGAGACCAAACGAATGTTTAAAGTTAAATTTATGGAACATTTAAGGGATATTAAAAATCAGAAGGAAGATAAAGTCATCTCTGCCCATTTTAAAGCTGCACATAAAAGTAATTATTTATTATTACAGAGTAATGTTTTAGAGCAGGTACATGTAGAATATGGAAATGATTTGTTATTAAAGGACAACCTTTTATATAAAGAGTCCATATATATTTTAAAATATAATGCATTAACCCCTATGGGGTTTAACAATGAAGTAAGCTGGATATGTTTGCTTTAAATTTTAATCCCTGTTCTGTTTAATATTTAATTATTTAATTGATTAATTAGGGTGTGCTAATTCATGAGAATGTATTTAAGGCATTGTTTGGTAGTACTTTTTAGATTCTGTAAAGGTGATTACACCGAGGCGCTAGAATATTGTTCAATAAAAATATTGGATTGCTTTTTTGCATTCTTGTTCCTGTTTCTGTTCCTGGTGGTGATTACAGTTGGATCTTTGGTGGTATCCTATTTATTGACTGTGGTCAGAGTCGTTGTGTGATAAAGGGGAATTTAAGTTTGCCCATCCAGTTATCTAGGTTTTCCTTGAAGGTTTCATGGATGCTACTTTGTTTGACATGTAGGGGAAGTTTGTTCCCAAGGTGTGGGATACATTTTGATATATATGTATCACTCTGATGTGTCTTATTTTTGCTGTTGATGAAGGCATAATGAGATATTTGAGATACAATTTCTTCTGTGAAGGAGTAGCAGGTCAAAAATGATTGGATCATTCATGGCTCAAAACGTTAGATCCAAATTTCCATGGAGGAGCCTATAAGAGACTGAATAAAGAGTGAAGGCAGTCTGTTCTGATAACAATGATTTTTTAGGTCACTGATCTTTCTGGTTACAAATCTCTGAGGTCTCACACGTTGAGTGATATGTTTAGACAAATACATGCCAAAAGGTGAATTATATTCGATAATGGGTCTGTTGAGATATGAGTAAAGAGGAATTAAAAATATTTTGAATCTGGTATAGATGCCCTTGGAAATTAGATGCACTAAACAGAAGGTTTCAACTCCTGTGGAGATACATTGGTCATACATGTTGGAATAATTTTTAAAGGAAAAGATCATGAATGTGCGTGCACACACGTGTATGTATGTATATATTATATATATATATATATATATATATATATATATATATATATATATATATATATATATATATATATAGATGTATATATTATATAGATGTATATATTATATATATGTTTAGTTGGTTAGATAACCATATGCCAGGAGAGCTGGCCTGAAGGATTGAGAAATAAATGCCGAACAGAGGTACCACTGTTAACTTAGTTAGCTATCCACCTCACAACATAAGGATTTATATTCAGATTTAAAGGTGTGTCAGTAATGCCTGCATGGGGAATAGTATCAAAAGCCTTGGGCATGTCAGAGTATGCTGTCTGTACTATAAAACCACTATCTCCTGCTTTGGTTACTTTTTCAAAGAAATTAATGAGGTTAGAGAGGCAGGGCCTTCATCTACCAAAGCCGAAGTGGTGAAGGTCCAGGGTTACAAAAATGTCAGTGTCCACATTAATGAGATCTGAAATAATATGCTGCATGTTTTAAATATGTGGCTAGTGAGACTAATAGATATATAGTTACCAAGCCCTGTGGTTGGGACATCCTTATGTAATGGCACTACAATGACTATTTTCCAGGCTTCAGGAATGCAACCGGTGGAGAGGCTAAGATTAATGAGGTTAAACAGAGGTTCAGATAGGCCATATTTGGCACTAATAATCAGGGTCTGTGGATGAGGTGTTCTTAGGTTCTGGGAGGGCTGAGCGAATTTGTTCCATAGTAATAGGAAAAAAAAATTTCAGCTGCTTTTACGGTATTTGTGTTTCCTCCTCCTGCACTATTACTTCATCTCGCTTTTTCAGCTACTTGTTCTCTAAAGTGTTTAATTGCATCTTTTCTGCTGCATTTATTACTGCTTGTTTTTAGCCTGTTTAAATTCTAAGTGTTATTCTAAGCCTCTTAGTTTTGATCTAAGCACTTGGGCTTTAGGCCTACCCCTTAGCTCTTCCTGGCCTCTCTCCCTCAGATTCTGACAAATATGGATGGACAATTGCCTATTGTTTCTCCTGTCAGCCTGGTTGATATGGGCATCCTGAGACAGTGTAGCAACTGCCTCATGTACACAGACAACCATCTACTATTACCACCTAGAAACACAATTTGTGAGAGATGCAATTACATTAAGAACCTAGAGGCTATGCTCTCTCCCTCACAAGCCACTATAGCTGGTACTGAGAAGGTTATCAACACAACCACTACACCTCAAACACCACCCTCAACTACAAACAACATACATCATATATGTGGAGGTTCCCAACAAAAACATGCCCAAACAAAGGAGATCTCAGAGGCAAAAACACATGTAAACTCCACAACCCTCCACACCACACACCACGCATAGTCCACACACTTGTGTCTCACAACCACAAAGGCCTAACCCAACATATTAGTCATAGGAGACTCCATTGTGAGACACAGAGATATGCCTCTCACCAGGGTAGATAAGGAGAAAGTCACGGTTAGTTGTCTGTCAGGTTCCAAAATCTGCCATATTACACACACACTCAAGTCTCTCAACAACAGGCATTGTTATGACTCTGTCATAGTCCATGTTGGGGTGAACGACTTAAGGCATCCCTCCCTGGACTATATGAAGAGAGGCAAGATTGAGCTCACTGAATATCTGTCCCAGGCAGGTATGTCCCTAGCCTTAAGCAGCATTCTACCATCACCCAGAATGATGCCTCAATACAAACAGAAAATGATTGACTTTAACAATTGGCTTAGTTTCTGGTGTCATTCCAGGGAGATCCAGTACCTGACAGTCTGGAAAGATATGATCGACAGACCACGATGCTTTACCATAGATGGTCTGCATATGTCTCACTTGGGCTTCAGGCTTCTGGCAAAGGCTCTTGCCTCCCTATAGTGCCTTTTTTAGGAAAAGTGCTGAGGTTGATAAAACCAACATAAAAATTTCAACAAAACACAAATTAAAGATCATGCTGCTAAATGCTAGAAGTCTAAACATGAAACTGCACTCATTGCAAGCATTCTTAACCCTGGAAGTTGCTGACATTTGTGCAGTCACAGAAGCCTGTTTCAAAGCTGTGGAGAGAACCCCAGCCTTACTCATCCTATCATACATTCACACCGGTAGAGTTTCAATGTATATTAAAGACACACACGCCTCCAGGTTGGTCAAACAGTATGATGCACAGGAGACACTCCAGGTGCAGTTATCTATTGACAAACCCCCTATTCAAATCATAGCTAGCTACAGGCCCCCAAATTTGACTCAGGATGCCCACTCCACCTATCTGGACTTCTTTGAATCTATCAAGATTTAACCCATTACCCTGATCCTGGGTGACTTTAACCACCCAAGCATAGACTGGAAAAACTACCCATGTCAGAATGCAAATGCCCAGAGATTCCTTGATTTCATCAATGAAAATGCCTTGGAGCAGCTAGTTGATACCCCCACAAGAGGTGATAATATCATGGACGTGGTATTAACCAACATGAGTAACCACTGCAGCACCCCTACAGCATCATCCTCCCTGGGAAGATCCGACCATAAAGCAGTCACTTTCGATGGCAGCATTTCCCCTGACCCCCCTGTAGCTAGGGTCAAACAAAAAACTTCTCCAAAGCTGATTACAACCTCCTGAGGGATGGTATAAACAGCTTCACAGCCCCCTCCCCTTCTGTTGGAACTGGCATCAATGTCCAAATCTTCACCAAAGTACTGTATGAGCACTTATATAGATACATGGAATAAAGAATACCACACAGGACAAAAATCATCCACCACAAGGAAGAGTAAACCTGTCTGGTGGACATCTGCAATAAAACTATATAACAAAAGGAAAAAATTGCTGTCCAGGACCAAGAAGAAGCAGGTGCCTAATTGGAAGCAATCTCTCCTTAGCCTGAACAAGCAAATAAAAGCACTAGTGAAATCCACTGAAGCCAACTTCGAGTTCAAATTTGCCACATCTACTGGAGACAATCATAAGGCCTTCTTCACATATGTCCGCAGCCTCAAAGGAAGCACCCAGATCTGTTCAGAACTGGTGGTCAAGGACACAACATACACAAATGCTGTAGGTACAGCCAACCTACTGGCTCACAGATTCAATGAAAACTTCACCCCTCTGTTTGCCCCATCAGTAAATCAAGACATCCCCAGTACCTGCCCCTCTCCCCTTATCTCGAGGGAGCAGGTCATCACTGCCCTCTCAAAGGCAAAAAATACAGTCTCCATGGGACCTAATAACATCCCAGGCTGCATCCTACATGAATTCAGGCATGAACTTCCAGCACCATTAGGCACCCTATTTAACCAAAGCATGAGTTTTGTCCTATCCAAGTGGAGGACAGCTACTGTCATCCCGTTACACAAAGGTAGAGTGTCCACCAATCCGGGAAATTATAGACCCATCAGCCTAACTAGCCTGATCTGCAAGGTCACAGAATGGATTATCATGGAACTCATTAACAGGGACATTGGCAACCTCCAAACACCAGACCTTACACAGTTTGGCTTTGTCAAGGGGAGATCATGTCTGCTAAATCTGTCAACTTCTTTGAGACAGTCACCAAAGTCATGGACGAGGGGAAGACAGTGCTCACCACTACTTTGACCTGGCCAAGGCCTTTGACACTATTCCCCACTTGGGCATAGTAGACAAACTCTCTCAACTAGGTATCAATCCTTATGTTATCATATGGGTAGCCAACTGGCTCACTGAAAGAACCCACCTAATCAAAATAGGGGAAGCCACCTCACACGGTAAACCCATAATGAGCGGCGTACCCAGGGATTGGTCTTGTGGCCTCTGTTATTCGGGATATACTTCTCTGAGGTGCAGGCCAAAATCAGTGGGCTGTGGCTGACCAGGTTTGCAGATGACTGCAAGCTGGACACGGTCATCAATTCCCCAAGTGATGTGGATGTCCACCAAGAGGGTCTCAGCCAAACAAATGACTGGTGCTAGAAACATGGCCTCAAGCTGAATGCCAAAAAATGCATCATCATCACCTTTGGAGAGAGTGACGTCCCCACATATTATCACATTAACAACAACATCCTAAGCATGCAGTCAGTCATGAGGAATTTGGGCACCGAGGCTGATAGCAACCTGATTTTTGACCACCATGTTGCTTCTGTTGTACGGAAAGCTTTCTATATGGCACAGCTCATAAGTAAGGGTATCTCATCCAAGGACAAGGAGGTCATAACATCCCTGTATTCTTCCCTTATAAGGACAATTATTGAGTACAATGCTCCCTTTGGCATGTATCATACAAAACACATGCAGCAACTGTAGAGACCACAGAGGTTCATAGGTTCATAGGTAGGTACTAGGCTATTGGCCCTAGGGCCTATACAAGCCCAGCCAAAAAGGTACACTGGCTTTTGCCACCCAAGAAAATTATTTTCCTGTGCCACTGTTGAGCAGAGCCACAGAAGTGATCCCCGGGTTGAATTTCCTATTTCCCATCCAATCATCAAGATTTTTCTTGAAGAGTGCTAATGGGGAGCTTTGTTTGATATAGATAGGTAGTTTATTCCAGAGTATGGGAAGTCTCTGGGACAGGAATTAATCGCTCCAGCATGTTCTGTTTATTGTGTTGACAAGGTTTAGGTCCCTAGAGCATGTAGCTCAGAGGGATTGGGATTTCTTTAAGTAGAGCATGTCCAACAGCTCTGGGTTTGACATAGCTTTGTATGTTAGGCAGAGATCACCTCTGAGTAGGCGATATGCGACAGAGTAAAGCTGAAGTTTTTTGAGATGGTCTGCGTAGGGCATCTGTTTGAGGCTGGTAATCCTGTTTGTGAGTTATTTCTGCGGCATTTCCAGTTGTTGTAGATGTCTTGTGAGGTACATACCAAAAGGGGCGTTGTACTCTATAATGGGTTTAATGAGTGATGAGTAGAGTAATTTTAGTAGTTAAAATATACTTTTTAAGTAGAGTGAATATATATTTTAATATTTTATTCAGTAATAAAGTTTTTTATGAAGTAACAATATATTACTTTTATGAATAATATTTGGTAATATATGATTTTTAATTTAGAAAGGTGGGGGTTGATGCTGCTTGTTATGTGAACTATATGAGCCCTTTAAGAAAAAGTAATGATGTCTCTTTAATAGGCTCAAGCAATTGAGATTTGAATTTCAACTGTTACTATTTAAGTTACTGATTGAAACTTTATGGTACTATATGGTCTGAAGAAGCTTATGTGAAAGCGCTTACCTCGTGTGGATTAAAGTACTTTTTTACAAATATATTTGATTTTGAGACTGGATTTCTACAGGAATATTGGTTGCCTTCTGCTGTTAGTCATCTGTGAGCTGATAATTCGTTTAATTTACACTTGCAGCAGGGCATTTGCTTCGTTTGGTGCTTTGCTTACAATTTTCATTATTAAACTCCTCAATGTTGTTTAATATTCAGAAATTCAGAAAGCTTTCCACACCTTTCATTGCTTATTTCATTTCCACCTGTTTCTCTGCCACAGATTATGAAGGCCTCAATGTTTTCTTTTCCCTATTCAAGCGTCACACTATTTCAGAAAAGAATTTGTCTAGCCCTGCATGTTGCAGGCTAGACAACAACATTTCTGTATTTTTGCAAGTGGTTGCCACCCATGGTTTTACACTATGAGAAAGATTTGCTGTGGCCAGCAAAGGGTATAAATAGCTAAAGTAAAACTGATAATTCAAATGTGAAACCAAGAAACGATGTAAAACAAAGCTTTATTCCAAAATTTTATAGACAAACTGTACTACACAAACAGGAAAAAACAGAAATAAACTGCTAAAATTCAAAAACATGGAGTTGAGCGCTTTCATCCCCCACTAGGAACTTCTTCAGAACTATTCAAAAAGTTGTTCCCAGCATTCTTATAGCATTGCATTTAAAGAAACATACCCAACACAACACCAAAAATTACAATTTCCTAAAAACAACCATAAAAAATATTTAAAATTTAAAATTTTGAATCACACAATTAATCCATTAAAAAGTATATATATATATATAATAAATAAAATACAAAACAGTGTGTTTAAAAATCATAAATACTTTTCATTTTCAAATAACAACTAATATTAACTGTTTCATTAATGCCCGGGTAACTAGTAGCATCCAACATTAATTGCCACTTCATTTCACAAACCTCAAGAACCTCCCTAGGCATATTGCCCTGTTCATTGGTTTTTAATTGCTGCAAAATCTAAAACTTAAATGCATGATTAGGAAACTCGACTATGTATCTGCTAAGGGCATTAGAATCTTTTTGATGTTTTATATCTAATGTATGCTCATAGATCTTTGCCCTTAGCTTCCTACATTTTAGCAGTTTATTCCTGGTTTTTCCTGTTTGTGTAGTACAGTTTGTCTATAAAATTTTGGAATAAAGCTTTGTTTTACATCATTCCTTGGTTTCACATCTGGATTATCCAGTTGGTGTTGTTCGTTTTCCAGTAAAATTGATAATTGTTGGAGAAATCTTTAAATGAAAATGCTGCATAATGGTACTGGTAAATACTCTCATTTGTGTCCAATACAGGGTTACTTTTATTTACTTAACCACAAAAGAAATTAGGTACAATACCAAACCTATCAGCAGCAACTCTCAGTTGTTTTTACCACCTTGTTGAAATGACAAGTTTCAGTCAGTCATTACGGAGCAAAACTGTCTGCATAAACATCCTACAAGTGTGTGTAGAGGAACCAAGGTCAGGGATTTTTAATATGGCAAATAAGTACAGTTCTATGATTATCATTAAACAAAATAAAATGATAAACCTCAATTTGCAAGCAACTGAAAAGCAAGGGAAGGAATAAAGAGACATTCATAACATTATCTCAATTTGCAGTATTTGAATGTTGGGTAGCATACCACCATTTGACAAAAGCCTATAAGAGTCAGTGCTGTGGCTTAATTCTAAAAATACTGATGACATTATTTTTCCTTTTTAGGATTGTTGTATTATTAATAAGTTGAAGTCATTAAAAATGTAGAAGTAACAATTTGTCATGCTCTTTAATTCTGGTTTAGATGAAACATTAATATGCTGTAATGTAATATACATGGAATAATATAATGTGAAAAGACATCAGTGCTGAAGTGATAAAAGAAATATTTCAGTACATGACAAATTTCAGAACTGAAGGTTGTGCATGTTTTGTGCAATTTCTGAAGGAAAATGCTGCATTGTGAGGGTAAACATAAGATGATGTGAGCCATACAAAGAAAATAATTTTGAGCAAATATAGAATATTTCTGTGTCTACAAAATTCAATATGAGGAACATGCAGATTCCCACTAATGCAGTAGGGTATACAAGTAGCTTGCATGTGCCTTTCAAGTTATAACAGTTGACCAAGAACAAAACTAACTCAGTAGACAATCAAGCTTGACACTTAAGGGTGTATATGGAGACAATGAGCTCACTTCACCAATTAAACATTGCTAGAGGAAAGAGATAACTTTATTAAAGAATGTTGAAATCTGACACTTGAGGAAGAACATGGGGGGGTCTACATTTGTTGAAGGGCTACAGATTGATAGCCTTATAAAATTGAGTAATTTAGTTTACTTTGTTGAAGGTTTACAATTAACTGAAAATTTTAGCAGAAAGCAGTCATGAGAAGCTAGGGACTTACAGCACTACCATTTTATCTAAATGAGAGGAAACAAGTTTCTTTACATCTAGTGTAAGTGAAGAGACAGCAAATAGATTCAGGAAAAGAGACAAGAGATCTGTAAAACAAGATCAGACCCAAGTGGCAGATCCTGTGATGGACATTTGTGGCAAAGTGTATTAAAATATAATACAAAAACACTTATAATTGCACTACAACAATGCAGAATACCATGACAATGCAAAAACATTTTTTTTAAATTTCATGTGGAACTATTCTGCAATATGTGACAGGAATGGGCTTTGGTTTTTGGAGCTACTTGAATGCCCTGAATATAAATAAACATGAGGTATTTGGTCTTAAGAGTGTACTCTTCTGCCTTGGATGATGACTCATATCAGTCACACCCACATAATGTTCACACTAAATGGTTGTAGAGCAGGGTTACAGGCACTGGCTTCTCAGCAACTCACTCATGTTCTCTAAACTCAGTGACTCACAGGCCTAGGTTACCTGTGTTGACTGTATTTTGACTACATATATATCTCATTCACATACATGCACATATTTCCAGGAGAGGCTAACAATATATTTTAATGCTACAAACCCCTTCTTGCTCCTCAGGTAGCACTGACTCCAGCCAGACCAATCCGAGACATCCAGGACACAATCACTATATCACTTTAACAAAATGAGACAGCTATAATAACATATGGTAGCTTAACTAAGAAGTGTTTCTCTTTGCAAGGTTGATGCCAATAGTCAAATGTATCCTCTATACACTTACCCTTATATAAATCAATTAAGCAAGCAACCATAAGCTTCTGAAACTGAATAAATGAAATGTACTGAAAAATTCAACAATCCTGTTTGAGAAATAAATATATAAACAGATATAGGATTACAAAGAGAAATAAAAAATGAGTGTGAAACAAACAGATGGCATTAGAAAAACCCTGAGAATTTATTTATTTTATTTATTTATTTTACATTTGTTTACTGGGATAGTCCGACTGGATACATGTCCATTTTCAGCAGAGGCCCGGGGAGAAAAGCTCCACAAAGACAAACTTACATAGATTTCACAGAAGTTATCAAACAATTATAAAAACAAAGTGATTAGATACAATGGGTTAGTAGTGTTCCCTAGTAGGTACTCACAATTGTCATGGACAGGCAATTAAATGTAAGAGACATCAGACTGGAAGCAGGGCTTGGTGATATAGTTACAAGTTATGATAATTGCAGAATATGCTTTTAGTTTATAACTTAATCAGGGTTGGTACATGGGCATAGCCAATTCACTTTGAGATACTCTGAATACTGAATTTAATATATACAGACATACATGTCATTACTTAGAAAAATATAAAATACATTTTAAACAAATGTATGGCATTAGAGAAGCACTGCCTAATTAGCTGGCTATCTGTAACACTAACTCTAACTAACAAGTTACTAGATTTTGTCTCCATCTACCAATAAGGGCAGTATATAAACAAACAAAGTAAACAGAAATAATTAAATTGATGAAAGGTAGCAGACAGCCCTTAGTCATACTTCCAGTTACCAAATGAAAATGGTTAAAGAGCTGATTTTTCCAGATAGAGTCACTTATCCTGAATAACCTGAGGAGATGGTGGCTTAGACTGAGCCATTCATGGAATCCATGATATTTTTTTCCTCATTAATCACGATTTAAATCCAAACAAAATATTCAAGAGACTTTCCAAAATTAATGACATAATGCATTACCTGACAAGAAGCTATTAAGATGTAACTAGCCTTGCTAATATGAGTAAGTGAATGAGTGTGTGTGTGTGTGTGTGTGTGTGTGTTTGTGCGTGTGTGTGTGCATGTGTGTGCA
The DNA here is from genome assembly GCF_019279795.1 of Protopterus annectens. Lineage (NCBI taxonomy): Eukaryota > Metazoa > Chordata > Ceratodontiformes > Protopteridae > Protopterus > Protopterus annectens. The sequence goes on along the minus strand of NC_056741.1, from coordinate 547,584,080 downwards.
CATGCATGAATATGTATCTGAAAACAATACTATTTTCAAGGCCCTGATAAACTGGTACAGAAAAAAAATATGTTTTTATGCAGCTTTTCACATTTTACATCACTACTACATCTTCACGAAAAATAAATGTTATACAGTTTTTCCTCATTGCTCATATTTCCTGAAAAAAGTAATAACAGGTTTTATAAAACTTTTTATTTTATAATGTACTGCCCATATTCCCTGAGTATCACAAATATTTTGAGCACAAGGGCTGCACAAGTTGCATAGCCCGCTCATGGGCTGCGGAGCTGCCCTGGCATCCATAGTGCTGCCTCAGTGCATGGACATGCAATCTGCCATGCTTTGTCCCTTTTTGTAGAAACTTTTACCTTGATGCTGCCTAGAGATCAACATTTAATGGTGCCCAAAGTGATGTGCTATTCACACTGTCTAGGACAACCTCTAACCCCCAATCAACAGAACTCCTGTGCTGCCAGTCTATATGCTATGCATCTTTTAAAGAGAAGGCAATCTAGTCAATAGCACTCACAACCTAATAATTCAGAGATAGAATAATGTGTTTATATCTCTAAATAACTCCAGAACAGTACATCACAGCACCAGGGGGTAGTACAGCTGTGATAAGGATGAACCACCCCCATTGCTATAAATCAGATTAAACTGGACCACTTCAGGACACCATCAGGGAGTAATACAACAACCACAGATCACTCCTTCATGCAATTTTGTAGCTGGAGATAACAATGATGACACAACAGGGAAAAATGCACATTTCTGACATGCCCATAGTCTCTCATAACTGACATTGCTACAAATAAGAATGATGAAAAAAACACTACAATTTACTATTTATTTTACAAATTAGAATGGTGAAAAAAAAAACACTACAATTTAAGTGTGGTTTTATTTATATATTAGTCAAGTGAGATGGTCCAATTTCAACCATTCAGTGCAGAAAGACACAAGTGTACATAATTATAATAGTATATGCAAGTATGCAGTTAAATGACTTCACTCTAAAGGTACAGTCAGACAATCTTTCATACTTACAAAGCATAAAGCAAAAATGCATGATTTCTGTGCTTTAGTGTGGTGATGTATAACAATGTATTTTGTGAAGGAAACATGCAGTCATAAATCTTGCCTGTTATATAGTCCAGTGTTTAACATCTATTGCCACAAACTACAGCAAACATATTGGCTCCCAATAACACATATCATAGTACTGCTAACAGTCCCTATTCAGATGTTGGATCTGGATGAAAGGCACTGGGTACCCATGTCAAAGGACAATTAGCATGGGGCTACTAAGAGGCAACTTCTTAGCACAGCACCAACTTTAGAATTTTGAGACTCAACAGAATTAATGAAGCATCCTAGCAGGACTAATTTAATTATTGGGTCTAGGACAAGATAAACAGAATAAGAAAGCTCCAGCAAGAAAAAACATCAAAAGCCTCTCAGCAAAATAAATGAAATCACAGAGACCTAATGCTCAAATCACACTAAGTGACTTTAACCGTTGTGGTTGTAGCTTGAGTTAATTTTTCAGTATTATCATACGTACATTTAAAATTTAAAGGGGAAGCAGCATGGTTAGGCTGGCATTGTGGTACAGAACATAGAGCTGCTGTTTCTGCTGTTTTTCACTTTTATGGTTCATTCCAGCTTCTAGAAACTTTCTGGCTTGAACTTGCATGTCTTCTCAATATGCATGTCATTTTCTCTGGTTATTTAAACTTTTGACTCAATGGGATTAACCCCATTAACAAAACAAATTAATTTAAAACAACATTATTTACATGTTTTGTCTGATCATATCTGCTGTTATCTGTTTATGGATGACTACAAATATGCTATGCGACCTTCAGTTTAATCGGAATGCACAAGATGGTATACTCTGATTTGGGACCTGGTGAGCAGGGGGACCTATTGAATACAGGGTTTTCTGGTACTGAAAGTTAGCTGTCGGACGGACATTCTTTCCTGTCATTTTCGAAATATTGGTTGATGGTTCATTTTTAGTATCAGAGGTACTAGTACATGAAAAGGTAGCATCGGGGAACATTATTTAAAAGTTATACAGACAACTGCTAACAAACAGGTATTTTGCCCATGTGTAGTAGGATTGTAGTAGGTTAGAATGCTGTCAGACCACTAGGGGACTATTTCTTAAAACAGGAGAACCAGCATGCTTATGATTTTTAGTCTGACAACTGAAATGACAGCATTGCTTTCCCTGTGGATGCCTGTTTACCAAATGTACAAAGAATTTATGAAGAACTGGGCAGGGGCAGCATGAGAGAAGAGGACAGGTAGGTAGAAGCTGTGGTCCTAGCATGACAGTAGTAACTCTGTGAAATGTAAAATAGTTACATGGCTAAATTCCCTTAATTCATATATTTGTATGGATCTATAGTCAGGTGAATACCACAAATCAGCAAAGAACTCGAACATGCAACCAGCAGTGCACCATGGAACTTGTGATCAACTGTTACACGGGGTGGTCCAGAATCTTCATCCACCAGACAAAGAGGGACAAGGGCAGCTGTATTGCAGGGAGAAGGCAGGGGCTGGCTCACATGGACAGCAGGATTCTGGGACAAGAGAGTTGCAGTGCAGTCCTGGAAAGGAAGCAGCACCCAGGCATTGCCCATACCCCAAACTGCAAGCCTTGTGGTGAAAGACTAGCACAGCAATAACGGTAAGCTCATTAGTCACATGACACTGAGGAGTGTAAATAACATGGGAAACACTGTCTTTGTGAAACTGAGAGGAGTACCTTTTTTGCTTGGAGATTCCACTCTTTAAACCACTTTTAAGATAATACTCCTTAATTCTATTTGAGAGAGTTTTAGAAAGCATTTCAGCAGATCTGTTAGGAAGTAAGTGGAGATTACTCAACCAACCTGCAATTTAGTTTGCAGTTTACACTGTAGAAATTACATCTGATCTACTTGGGCATCTAGCAATCAGTAGTGTTGATATGCAGTTTAAATCCTTGCTGGCCAATCTGTTATTCTCTGTTAAATCACAAGAAGCAAACGATGTGTGGAACCGGACAGGTGTGCACCCTGCGTAGACAGAAATTTATGTTTTGTCCTCCCATCTTCCTGTTGTCCTCCTCCACCAGTGCCACCTTTCATTTAAAAAAACATGCATGTTCACAGTTGTTACAGCAGTGCAACCTTTTTTAAACTGTTTCTGACATCAAAATGTTTGTTTTTAAGAGAACAATTCTGTGCCTATTCTGAAATCATTATGCAAACTACACCATGCATGTACAATAACAAAATGCATTTCAGTGGAACCTGTCCTGTAACAAATTAAAGTGAATGCCTCAAATAAAAAAATAAAGTTAAACTGCACTAAATATGAAATAAGTGTAACAGTAAATAATCATACATGGCTTAACGATAAATCAACATTTCATTGCAACTTGAACATTTTCAGTTATTGTTTCAGTTATTAAGAGTACTTCAAGACCTGCTCACATAAAGAAAATAAAAGAACCATTTGACAATTCCATAAAAAGGACAGAAACACCAGCATAAACTCACCACTAAACAACTGTGGTCCAAGGTCCAGTGCTCACTCCCAGACAAAACCAAACCTATGAACTAGTACAAATACAGTAAGTGGGGCAGCAGCACAATGGGAGTACTGAATATATCTGAAAGGAAATTGGGAAAATTCACACCTGTAGAACACAATTGCTATCTGAAAGGAAATTGGGAAAATTCACACCTGTAGAACATAATTGCTTAGTTTAGTAACGTATGCTTGTCCAGGGAAATTGCTTTTGCTGGCTGAATGTTCGTGTTCTCAGGCACTGTCTCACTGCACTGACATCAACATGCATACCTGTGTACGTTTAAGATGCCATAGGATATGCTGGCAATGAGCGATGATGTCAGCATGTACATAATAAACAAAAAAAAAATCAGGATTTAAAAGGGCCACTCGAGAATTCGTGGCACCCTATTATTTCAACCCCAAAATCAGCAAATACCGAGGAATTCAGTATGATTGAGAGGTGCTGAACAATTTATCCAAGGAATGACTAGCAGTACTTTTTTTTAAGTGCCATTTAGGTGAGATCCAGGAAGAAATGACAAATCTGGGAGGTTCATAGGGGCAAGTCAAGGTGAAATTTCAAAAACCCGATGTTTGAGCAAAATTTTTTGTGAAGTCACAACTCAAGGAGAGGGAGATTTGTACCCATACCGTGTACTCCATACTAGCATTAGACAGTAACTCGGCTGTCTGTCAGATATTAATTTCCCTCATTAGTGGTATGCCATTGGTCAGAACAGCAGCAGAATAGTATGCACTATCATGCTATCACTAGAAAATAGTACAACTATCTACTAAAGCCTTTGTCTCGCTTATTTGTGGCATTGCCATAGGTAGGAAGTAATATCATGGGCACAAAGTTTTCCTCAATTAGTGACAAGTCCATAGTTGTAGAATACTACAATATGTCCTACTGACAGAGAGTATCACAGTTACCCAGCAAATGCCCTCCTGCTTCATCTGATGATTACATATGGCAATTTGAGACAATGCAGTGCCCTTTTTTTCAGAGGTTCTCTCTCTATGCAATAGTTGTACATTATACTTACATAGCAAAAAAACTGTTTGTCTGGCTTGGCATTGTGCGATTAAAAGTAAAACTTTAGTAGAAAATAACGTTAACAATAGTAAGAAATGTATAACAAATCAGATAAAATTCTAGTAAGTCTCTCAGCAGTAGTTAGGTTACAGTAGAACTTGCACTAAATGATGGTATAAAACAAACATAGTAATTGAAACTGCATAGCAGCAAATATAAATGGCAACAGTTGCAAATAAAACTGTCTAATGATAAATAAACATTAACAATAACCGGTATAAAAAAGTGTGGTTTTGCAACACCGACAAAAGCTAAATGATCATTAACAAATGAAGTCATCAAAACACAGTATGCCACAGATGCCATGGGTAAATTGATGAAATCGTTCTATAGTACATTGATGGCATTTGAAATCTTATATGAGGAAAGTAACTGAGTAAACTATGTCAAGCCCTGTGTGTCGCTTATACAGAAGGTATCACTTTATTTGCTACATAAAACATATAAAAGTAATATAGTAGTTTTCAATATGAGGACAAAGCCAATAAAACATTTTCAAACCTCAGACTTTATGGTAATCATGACTATGTTCCCACTACACATCTAAGAGTACTATAAAGGAGACATGGAGTTATAGTACAGTTTTAAAGTAATACAGGTGGCTGCCTTATGTGGTATCATTATATAGCAACACATTTACAAGAATTATGTCTTTTATGCATATCAGTGGCACTGCTTAAAACAACTGTGGTACTAGAACATTCCGTGCTCCTGTTAAGGTTGCATGAAATGTTCTAGTACCATTCCATGTTATCATCAAGGTATTGCGTTACTGACAGCAAAATGCTCTGCTCCTCACCAGGGAATGAAATACGTGTATGGTGTTCTCCCTTAAATGCCAATGCTATGGTTTAGAATAGGGCTTGATCTTCATGTGCTATCATCTCAGAGTAAGAAAATAACCACTCTAGTTATTAGTGAGATGTACTAACTCCTAATCGCTAGGATCTACCATAGCCACAGTGGTGACAGGGCATTACATGCTAACTTTAGGGAAAAGCACAGGTGTCACACATATGTGGTGCTTCTTGTCAGTGGCATTGCTGTAGCTCAGTATGGTACCACAGCACAATATAGTGACATTAGAGTATAGCACAGCTCTCACATATATGCTCTACTTTGTTATAGATAGAGAACTTCCACCTGTGTCACTGTTGGACAGTGTCATTGGGTGCTGACTTGTTAGAACATGGGCTAAATTCTTGGCTAGGCTTGTAAGGGCATCAGAGCCAATTACCTGATAACTTCCTATGATCCTATGAAAAGAGAGAGCACACCTGCCCTGATAAGTCAATTGTTTGTGTGTCAGGAGAAACATCAGTAATCCACGCAGCATGTTTTCAATCTTAAAATGCAGTATACACCCTTGTCCCAATCCCTGGATATGCCACTATTAATCACATAATTAGTGATTCATTGACATTATACTAGGTCAGAGTGGTTTGAAAACCATGCTTGGTGCCTTTACAGAATACCACAAGTATCAGGGAGATGATGTACTCCATCAACATTACATTACACAAGATCAAAGTGGTTCATAAATTGTGAATGGTACCATCAGAGGGTACCACAAGTATCAGAGAGGTGCTGCACTCCATCACCAATGATATTACACTAGGTCACAATGATTTGTAAATTGTACATGTTACCATCACAGAGTACCAGAAGTAACAGGGTATATATTGACTTGATAGTTACAACAGATATTTCTTTGGACCATTCATGTATATTATGGCTTAACCTTAAATAGCCTGGTGAGGCAGACATACTAACACGATTATTTTTGGCTAGACATTCTCCTTCCCAGTATGCATTACATGCCAACAGGTGAAGAGATTATGCTCTGCCTTACCCTTTCCTACAAGAATTTATTTCCATTCAGTTAGAATGGCACTACTCAAAATTGCTGCTTACTTTTAGAATCTCTGGCCATAGTGTCATTATTTTCCATTGACTAAATTACAACAAATGCTGGAAATATGAAAAAGAGGGCAATTTATTCCAAGTTTGAATCAACTGATTGTCTCTTCACATTTTCAGTACTTGTTCTGTTTGAGTTTTACTTTCACTGAGGGTATTACTGGTTTTGAGTGGAAGCTGATTTTCAGGTGACTTCAAAGTTTGCATTCTTAGCCTTCTTTTACAGGCACAGTATTGAGCCATTTCTTCCTGTTGCTGAAACTGCTTACATTAAACTGGTGTTTTAAGAGCTACCAATATTACACTCGCATTATTTCCCTTCGTTATCCAGAGGTGTCACATTTTACGGCATTCAGTCTCAGCTGCTCAGCGAACTGCAACAAGAGAGCTGTATTGATAGCAAGCTCACAGGTGTACATGTAGATTTATAGTCTATTTGGTGGGTAAGACAGCAGAGCTACAAACACCTTACTAAGCAGATTTTTCCAGATTGAGAAATCTTTTTCATTGTTATTGGACATATGATGCGAGAGACAAAGAGATGAGTCACTAAATCTATCATGACAATTCATGCAAATGCAACATGGTATACTCCAAGGAGGCTGAACACCACTGAAAGGACAAATAAGATGAGGAAAAACTAAGTGATGCTTACATATGTGTGGCAGTGTACGAGTAATTTTACTTTTGGATAAGAAAAAGTTATTTTTTAACTTCACTGTTTGCGCTACAACTACACTCAGGAGAACAGTTATCTTGGATGCCTTATTCCAAGCTTGCTGCCGTCAGTTAGATGTAACTTACTTTCAAGACAAAAAATTTAGAGTTGATGCTCTATAATGGGAATGAAGCAAAGACCTTAGATGCAGAAGTTAATATTTGTTTTGCAAAGAAAGTGATTGTCAATAAATATGGTTTGCAATAATCCAAAAAAGGGCCAAACATATCATAGTTAGAGTGTTGCTAGTAAGCAGACTGACAGTGGCAGCCTGGTATGCCTCCAGGTTTTATTTTCTTGCTGGGGGACAATAGTGGGGCTCATGAAAATAAAAAAAGATCATGTGTAGAAGATGCATGCATATAGTCCTGTAACCAAATGAAATAGCAGAATAACTTTTTAAGAATAATATGGTATGACCCTCAGCTACTACACAAGGTACTTAAACAGTAGTTCCAGGTAAATATTCTGTCTTATTAACTAGACTGCCCAGCAATACTTTCAGAACCGTACACATCTTTTCTCAGTCTATATCTGTGCAGGCAGATAACCTTCACCCTTAGTTTCTAAAACTATTGCCTATAATCAAGCCACTAATACCTATAATAAAGCCTTCCTTACCACCACTAATAGGCAAAGGTAAATGAACTGTTGCAGATTTTTGTTTACCTAAACAAAGCTCTCTGATATTTTAAATCACTTACTTCTCATAAATCAACTGCACTTATTTGCTATCCTAATGACAACCTGTCACAAGATTACAAATTATCTAAATAACAGAACCTACAGTCAAGAAATCAGAAGGCAACCTCTACAGAGCTACACAGAGTTCCTGAAGGCTAGGCTTTTGAACTTTTGCTGTTCACACAGTTTATTCATTTTCTATCTCCAATATAAATTAATTATTTTATGCTCAGATTATCTGGTCTTTTTTAGAAATGGTCCCTCACTCTCCAGCATATAGTTTAATGGAGAAGACCTTTAATAAGATTGCATATTTATAGCTCTTAATCTTCCAGCATCTACTCCTGCTAAATTCTATTAGAAGTTAGCAAATGCACAAACAGAGGTATTACAGTGTGCCATAACATTTTGAGAAGATATTAATGTGGCTGTTAATCCAGATTTAGATGCCACATTTGAACTGCACCCAGAAACTAGAACCACAATGAATAAAGGGAATGGGATAAGGTAGCACAGGACTCCATCTGACAGAAGTATATTGGCATTTATACCACCATCACGAAACATATGCATACATTCTCAGTGTGGCTCTGCTTTGATCTGGATTTATTTATTTACTTACTTGTTTAGTGTTTAATGTTTTCAGCAGACCAGTCCAAAGTGATCCTTTTTTAAGCTACAACCTGGGCTACAAGTAAATGAAGGTACAGATAACCATATCTGCCAATCAATATAATGTAAGCATAAAACACTGATACACAAAGTATAGCTAATGATGAGCGCTCAAAATAGCTAATGGACTTTTTGTTTAGTGCACAGAAGTTCAAAGAGATCACTGTTAAATCCCTAATGCCAAAAGAATAAATGCAGAATGCCCAAAGTCAAAATGGCCTAATGTTGATAACCTGACAGCATATATAGCTGAAGCATAAAATATCAAATATGCCTCTCTAAAAACATACTAGATGTCAGCAACATTAGTCTGTTACTTTGCAGTACCCTAAAACATTGCAACATGAGGTTGCAATCTCCACCAGCTTCCAACCCTTACTCAGGTATAAACAAAAGTTTAAGGTTGTCAAGTGTACTTCCCTGAGCTGCTATGACTCATCCGCCACTGTTTTCAGTTGAGAATCATTGCCATTGCAGTCTGTATTAGTGCACTAACAGTAAGTGAAAGAGTTTGGGCTTTTCATTCTTCTCTGAGTTTGTGTGATCCTGGACTTGGTATATAAAATAAAAAGGGTGTGGCAGACAAATCCTCCACATGGAGATTGCAGAGGCCCTTACCTCCATGCAAAACTGCTTTTTTCCTTTCATCTGTTTGAAGATTCTTTAAATGTTTTGTTCTGTCTGGCTGAAACTGCAGTCAGCTTGGACATGTAAAGAAATAGTGGAACCATCTCTGCCAATACAGCAGGCTGCGATGATGTCAAAACCAAAGTTAACTACAATAGTGAACTTAGCACTCAGAAATTCGCATGGACAGTACAAATTGCTGCCAGTAAAGAAATGAAATGGAAAATGTTAATGTAGACTTTGCATGTCGCTCAGAAAATATCTCAAATGGAAAGAACTAGAGGGATGCATGGGACAAAATGAAGCATTATAAAGGAAGAGCAGCCACCATAAAGCAGGAAAAAGTGGGCTAATCCACAGAACTTCACACTAGCACAGAAAAGATGCAACAGGAAAAGACAAATGCTAATTTTTAGATTATATGAACTAGACAACATGACTATGTCAGTTCCCAGAAATAATCCTTGAAAATGCCCTGAAGGTATGTGCTAAGGTTGCTTAAGCACTGCAAAATAAGCATTGAAACTCAGAATACAGAAAAAAATGCAAACATTTTAGTTTACAGAAATCAGAAAATATTCCTTGATGCCTTAACACCAACCTCTGAATGAAAGAAAGCTCAGTACTGAAAATGTGTACAAAAGATGCCATTGTAGGAATGGATAAAAGCAACTGATGGCAAACTAAACCCCTTAACTGCTGAGCATTTTCAGGTCTGACCCAGGTTGTCAGTTTTGGGGCTGTTTTATTTCTTTGATTTAAAATTCCAGACCGATTTAACATTTATTCTTGGAACTTTTAATGCGTATTAGCAGGCATCTTAAAGTTTACTGGAAAAAATCAACTGTTTGTCATCATTATGCCTCAATGTATACCAGAATTAGAACACTCTTTTTAGGATGAAACTCACATCAGCATTATATACTTATGTTTTGGTAACTTTTGCTTATTATATTTGGATGAGAACTCTAAGCTACACCACTTCTTTTCAACTATTTTGAAAATGGTACACTCTGTTAATTTACAAAGGCTATTCTTGCCTTAATTTAATCACAGCTTCCAATGAAAAATCACTCTCTACTACTTCAAGAAATTTTTTTTTTAATTTTCCTGGCAAGACCTCTTGATAATCCCACTTTCATTTTTTTGCGCAGCCTAATATCTTTTACAAGAAGTAGGCAAAAGTATCTCAAATATGGGTATGCCTCTCAGAGCATGTACAACATGCGTATTTTGCTAACATGGACAAAATGACAAAAATATTACTTTTCCCTAGAAAAGAGTATTACTTTTGGTTCTCATTTCATACGAACACACCAGTAATGTAATTCTGATGCCATTGAGTTTATCATAATGAAAAATAAAATGAAAAATATACATTTTATGCTGAAATGACAAAAGTATGGTATCCAAATATCTACATAAGACCACAGGTGGTACCAAGAAATAATGGACCATTTCTGTGTAACTCTGTAAAGTGGTATAACAAAGTTCTCAGAATACCATATTGTGACCCTCATAAACAAAATACATTTAGCTAGTCATTCCAACTATACAGAAACATACACAACCTTCTTCTTGGAATGCAGTCTACTTCACGAGTCTAAAGGGGAGGGGTCATAAGTGTACTGATAAAACATTTCTGTACTCAATAGAAATTAATAGGAATTTTACTTTTGCTGTAATGACAGCCCTGTAAAGAAGTACTCTAGGTTATTACTAGACTTAAGATTCTGAGAAGTTCACCTTAAAACTCACAGTACAAAATGAATATAATGCAAAATTTCAGACTGACAGTAAAGACACATGTACTAAGGCCACAGTATCCAGTCTTTGAAAGGTTGTATCTTTGTGACATGTTACGATATCATTGCAAAATGTTCAGCTAATAACAACAAGGTATTTAGCTACAAACACACCTAAGATTACAATTAAGGCCTGACAGCGTCCAGTATAGAATCCCCCTGAATTTGACTGCACTGCTTTAATCATGTGAAAGCATGGCACTGTATCCATGGTATGTTACCACTGAAAAACACATTATTTTTGGTGAAATGCATACAATGTTTACACCTGACACAATTAGAACTTAGTAGAAATATATTTGGGAGATTAATTTTTACCTGGCTTTTTTTGCAGAGGTCAATTAGCCCCCAGGCTGAAACCAAGCTTAGTGCCAGACTTTAAGAAGAAAAGACCTCTGAAAAGCTGGGTTCACATTCACTAACTTTATATAAAAGAGGACTTATGATGGCAGATTTTAAGAAATTTCAGGGAATTCGAATAAGATACTTGTGTACAAAACATGTTCATGGTGACCCATTGTCACACATTCCTTCTGAGAAGATACACTACCATTGAATTTGAAAGAATTACATAAATATAATAGCAACATTACTCATTAGCAGATGCTATTGCCTCCCAAGTGAAGGTGATGGCCACTTGTTTTCATGCATCATCTGCTACCAAAAAATGATACCCACATTCTCTGTACACTTGCTGTCTCATTAAGAGGAAAACGAAAACTGACAATAATGCATTTCCTCTTGTTTCTATAGGGTATCCCCAATTCACTGTCATAAAAGTTAATTAATAAATAAATAAATAAAAAACTACACAAATAAATGAATACACGCAAGTGACGTGTGCCATGGGCAATATGTGTTATTACCACTGCTCACAGACTTATCTGTTTTTTTTTGCCATTAAATGTGAAAGAACATGAAATCACAGTAATAAACTTTGAGCTTTCAGACACGAAGCACTGTCCCTTTACCCCCATCAATCCACAGCAGTGATTCCTTTAATGTGATGACCCCCAGCCTGCCATTTACTTTCTTCCACCAATAACTCTCAACTGTGTCTCTAAAATGTGGAACATTAACTCTTACACAAACTGACAAAATGTGGAACACCGGAACACTTACTAACATAGTAACAACGTCCGCTAGGAAGATCACAGCAGGTTTAATAATGCTTTTCATACTTAATAAAAGGTTGTTCTGGTTAGGTGAAATGATTCAATATTATTTACTATGGTTATTTGTTAAAAAAAAAAATCATCACAACAATGAAAGTGTGACATGAAAAATAAGGAACATTACATGTAATCAGAGATCATTGAGAGCAATGCTTCCTCTCCTTCTCAAACAGACTTCTGGAGATCAGCTGTGCTCATCAAAAAGTGGTAAAAATAGCTAGAAATATATGCTACTGCAAAGAACTGAAGGTGTTACTATAAGTAATAATACCCTTCAACTGCCCCTGACTTTTGAGAATGCTCCTGATTTTCTGGTATACCATTGAGGATCACAGATAAGTGAAAAATGCCAGTCATTCAAGTTCTATGCTTTTTATTGTTCAGAGAATACATGTGGATGCAAAACTTGTGGCTCTATTAATTTTTAAGTGAATTAGAGTAATATTTAAAAAAGTCCCTGAGTTTGTTCCCATATTAATTACTTTTGGCTATACCCAAAAATGTTGAGGAAAGAATTTGAGAGGTATGCAGTGACCACCCCACTCATGTTACAATAAAAGTAAATTAAAAAAAAAAAAGTATTTTCTGTTGTGCAAGTATCTGCTGTTACCACTGTCCACAGTTTTAGTTCATGTCCTCCCAGTATTTAATATAAAAAAACAGATTATCCCCAAAGGAAAAAAATGCACCCTAAACATATACAAATCTAAATCGCCAAAGGAAAAAAAATGGATGCTCTATATATATATATATATATATATATATATATATATACAGATCTAAATGTCTCAGCAGTCTCTAGTCAAATAACTATTTGTCTAGAGATTGCGGGAAAAACTCTGTTATTGGTTGCCCTTAGCAACTGATTGCAGGCACCTAGACTACAGAGTTGCTGGAGGTCCACAGTCATATTAATAAGTGACAAGAGACTGCCGACTCAGAAAGCAGTGTGATCAGTTGCTAAGGGCAACCAATCGCAACCACTTAGTCTGCATAATAATAAGACAATTGACTTGTCTCCGAGCAAAGCTGGCACAGTGATACAGGGGATAGCATTGTCACCTCACAGTATGAAGTTCTCCAGTTTGATTCTCAGCTGTGGTGTTTCAATGTGGAGTCTGCGTGTTCTCCCTATGTTTTGCATGGGTTTCCTCTTGGTGTTGTGGTTTCCACCCACTTTCCAAAGGCAAGCTGTAGATGGATTGGACATATGTGTGATCTTGTGAGTGTATGTGTGTGTGGTTTGGAAGAAAAACCTTTGCAGGGCTAGTCACCTGGCATTGCCAACATTATCTCTAGATGATGGTCAGTGCTGATGGAACACACCAACCCAATGTGCAGAAATGGGAAAAAAGGAGTTATGGATGGATGGGTCTGCCTCAGAGGTATAGTTGACTCATCTAGCACCCTGTGACTAACCCTGCTCTCTTAGACTGGTGCCTCCACACCATGATCTATTCCAGCCCCTCCTCCTCCCTCCTCAAAAAAAAGTCACTGCAAATTAGCTAATCTTATATTCGGCCAAGGTAATAGTATGGGTTAATGTATGGACAAGAGGATAGAGGTGGTAAACATATATGAAATTCACATTAAAGGACGGGGAGTTAGAAGTAGTATGTTACATGGTTCAGTTCTAGATTCAGTCACCTTTTGTGTGTGACACAGCAGTGCCACTGGAGGGATGATGCATTGCTTTGCTGATAAAAAAAAAGATGTACTAAATTATCAGTATAACGAAGACTGGCTAGGCTAAAAATGGGCTTTGTGAGGTAGGGAATTTGTCAGTTTTGTGTCAACTAATTAATTGCAAAATTAATGTACCTAAGCAGCATAAATCCAATGGAAGACACCATAATGGAGGCAAGATAGTGAAAACAACAACAAAATTGTAACAGAAGTTTGGTATAACTGCAGTGGATTGCGTAATGACAAAAGGTCAATATAAAAAGCAATAAGAAAGGCTGTGGAAATTTTGAGACATAAAGTAAGACAAATTACAAGCAGAAAAAAGAAAGAAAACATTTTTCTGTACAGACACAACTAGAGAGATGGTATATAGAGTACTGTGTATAATTCTAGAGGTCCTAACTTTGCAAAGATATGGTGTCATTGTACGCTCTGCCATAGTGGAGGACAGAACAGAAGACAGCTCAGGATCCTGCCTTTCCCACCTTATGACTTATACACCACCTTAGTACAGTGGGCAGTGAAAGGGTAGTCTGTTTCCCTAGCTGTTGGCGATTTCAGGATTGACAGGAAAGTCATGAATTGTAAGTTTGAGGTTAATTAGGACATTTTGTGGTTCCAACTACGTGGGACAAGTATGGGTCATAGGAGGCATCTGAAGAAAGAAGCTGCAATAATTGTGCCTTGTGGAATGAGAACATGGATTAACTTCCATTCAGGGCAGCAGCAACATTTTGATAATGATGGAATTATACCAGAGCACTGAAGTATTCTGAGAGTACTCAGAAAATCCTCAAACAAAATGACTTGCATAATGTACCACTTGTGGTAGTGGGAGGTCTTTCAATAGAGCAGCCTATCTGTTACAAGAGGAGTGGTCTCCAGCTCTGAAATTTACCTTATTGGCTGTTTTCGGCTAATTTCTATCCCTTTCATGTTTCTGAGTTAAAAACCCATGTTTGCGTGGGTTTGCGTGAGTTTGTGCATCGCGCAGCACCACTTAGCTAGGGTTAAACTATTCCTGGTGCCATAAATTCTGCTCTTCAGTTTTTCCCTTAGATTTAGCCAATTTCTTAATCTTAGCACTTGTATCTGCTTTTCCGTGCTCAGCTCTAGCTCTTAACTGTTGTAACCATTAAATAAGCTACAAATTACTGAAGCACTCACCCTTTCTCATTACCTAGTGTTTAACAGTATTTGTACTTATCCTCCTTAAGTTTCTTCGAGGAAACAGCTCTAGTACTTACTTCCCTCACTTGTCTAGAGGAAAAAAAGTGATTACTCAGGCATGTCCAAGGGACAGCTCCCGGTGTTCTCTCCTGTCTACCTGATGAATCTGGGCATCTTGGGGCAATGTAGCAATTGCCTCATGTACACTGACAAGCCTCTCCTCCTACCACCCAACACTACAACCTGTGAGAGATGCATTTATCTAGCCAAACTGGAGGCAAAGCGCTCTCAACCCCAGACTGAACTTTTCAGTCAGGAGGAGAAGGTAAACACTTGCTCCACACCACACTCATCACATAGTCCCACCATACCGTCACCACCAAAACGCACACATAGATGCACAAAAACATTCTCAGAGGCTCTCAATAAGAATCTGCCCAAGTGCCCAAGCAACAGAGGCCTCCAGAGCTACCTCCAGCCCTCATCATAACCCAAAAGACACATAACACACAGACTCAGTGTGCCACTCAACCAGAGTTCATAAGGCAAATCAATGTACCTAACACATTAGTCATAGGTGACTCTATAGTCAGGCACACTGATGTTCCACTCACCAGAATAGACAAGGCGAAGGTTACTGTTAGCTGGCTGTTTGGCGCCAGGATCCACCACATAACCCATGCACTCAGGTCAGTCGACAACAAGTACAAATATGCCTCAGTCATTGTCCATTTTGGTGTGAATGACATGAGACATACCTCCCTGGACTACTTCAAAAGAGACATGGAGGAGCTCTCTGATCTAGTAATCCAGGCAGGTATGACCCTAGCTCTGAGTAGCATCCTACCTTTGCCCAGAATGATACCACAGTACAAGGACAAAATGATTGACTTCAACAATTTCCTACGCTTCTGGTGTCATTCTAAGGGGATCCAGTATTTGTCTGCCTGGGACAACATGGTCAACAGGCCACGATGCTTTGCCAGAAATGGCCTATACCTGTCACCCCTGGGATTCCGGATACTGGCTAAGGCTCATGCCACCCCTATAGTGCCTTTTTTAGGCAAGGTTCAAATGACAAACCCACCACCATAACAGATACAGGCAAGCAACAACTGAGGGTAATGCTACTCAATGCTAGAAGTCTAAACCTCAAAATGCACTCACTAGAGACACTGCTTAAAATGGAGAACATCGATATCTGTGCAGTGACTGAAACCTGGTTCAAGGCTCCAGAGAGCACTCCTGCATTACCAGGATATAATTCCTACCATACCTTCTGGCCATCAAACCAGGACCGGAACACCAAGGGTGGAGGTGTATCCATATTCATTAAGGATAACCACACCTCCAGGCTAGTTGCCCAACATAATGCATCTGAAATTATCCAAGTACAACTAACTCTGGGCAAAACTGCAATCCATATTGTAGCTTGCTACAGATCTCCCACCATGCCCCAGGATTCCCACTCCTCTTTTCTTGATATACTAGAAAATATTATGGTTCAACCAAATACCCTAATAATGGGCTATTTCAACTAGTCCACCATTAACTGAGAAAACTACTCATGTACCAACTCCTTTGCTCAACACTTTCTAGAATTCATAAACTGCAATGCCCTGGATCAACTTATCCACACCCCCACCAGGGGCAATAATATCCTTGACCTAATCGTTACCAACATGAGTGACCGGTGTACAACACCTGAAGTCAACTCCTCGTTGGTCAGATCCGACCATAATCTAATCACCATAGATATCCACATCCTGCCCCCACCCCACATTAAGGAAACCATTGCTTCTTAAGACAGAAGTGGCCAACTTCACAACACCCATGCAGATGGACAATACAGTTATGACTGTCAAATCTTATACAAATGCACTCTATAAGCGCTTACAGGAGTGCATGGATTGTGCTATCTATAAGATATGATATATGATATTTAAGATATATCTCAAGATGCTATCCTCCAAAAAAAGGAAACCAATCTGGTGGTCCCCTGCTATAAAAAAACTCTACAACAGAAGGAAGAAACTATTGCAAAAGAAAGTAAAATCCCATGAGTGGAGGAGCTCCCTGGTCAGCCTCAGTAAGAAGCTGAGATCCATCATAAAATCCTCCAAAGCCAGCTGTGAAAACAAGATTGCCACTGACTCCAAGGACAGCCACAAAGGATTCTATAGCTATGTCAAGAATCTCAATGGCAACACCCAGATCTGCTTTGAGTTACAGCACAATGGCATTAAAATTATGGAACCAACTGATATCATCAACATCCTGGCTGATAGGTTCATTACTAACTTTACCCCCACTCATCCCCTAAAGGGCCCATATACATACCAGAAGAATGCAGTGCCCCTGCAATCAAAACTGAGCAGGTAAAAACTGCACTCTCCAAAGCCAAGAACACAGTATCCATGTGACTGGACAACATCCCAGGCTGTGTTCTACATGAACTTCAGAATGAAATGGCCCTCCACCTAAGCACCATGTTCAATCATAGCCTCACGACAGGCTTTGTACCCACTGAATGGTGCATAACAACAGTTATACCACTCCACAAAGGGGGAGCCACCATGGACCCTGTGAGCTATCACCTAATTAGCCTGATGAGCCTGGTTTGCAAAGCCATGGAACATATCATTATGGAACTCATAAACAAAGACATTGGTAACCTCCAAACTCTGGACTCCACTCAGTTCGGGTTTGTGAAGGTCAGATCATGTCTTCTGAACCTGATCGACTTCTTTGAAACAGTCACCAAAGCCGTAGATGAGGGTAAAGCAGTTCACACAGCCTATCTTGACCTCGCCAAAGCTTTCGACACCATCCCCCATTCTGGAATCATAGATAAACTCACTAAACTGGGCATAAATCCATATGTCACAAGATGGGTTGCCAATTGGCTCACTGACAGAACCCACACTGTAAAAGTTGTAGACTCCAAATCTGACTTCAAACCTGTGACAAGTGCAGTACCACAGGGTTCAGTCTTGGGTCCTCTCCTGTTTGGGATTTACTTCTCTGAAGTATGGGCTAACACAGAGGGCCTCTGGCTGATGAAGTTCGCTGATGACTGCAAATTAGGTGCTATAGTTGAGTCCCCAAATGACGTGGACATCCTACAGAAGGGCGTCACTGAGACTGATGCCTGGTGTCAGAGCCATGGCCTCAAGCTCAACACCAAAAAGTGCAGTGTCATCCCCTTTGGTAAAAACTCTGTATCCATGAACTACCACATAGGTGACAGTCCATTTAATGCCAAAGGTGTGATAAGAGACCTTGGGACTCAGGTGGACAGTAGTCTCTCCTTTGATAATCACATCGCAACAGTAGTCAGGAAATCCTTCTACATGGCACACCTCATCACGAAAGGGTTCTCATCCAGGAAAAAAGAGGTCATTGTTCCCCTCTACTTGGCTCTCATTAGACCCATTATTGAGTACAATGCCCCTTTTGGAATGTACCTCACAAGACATCTGCAACAGCTAGAAAGGCCACAAAAATCCCTCACAAAGAGGATCACGGGACTCAAACATATGCCCTATGCTGACCGTCTAAAAGAACTCTAGCTTTACTCAGTAGCATATCGCCTACTCTGAGGTGATCTCTGCCTAACATATAAAGCTATGTCAAACCCAGAGCTGTTGGACATGCTACACCTAAAGAAATCCCAATCCCTCCAAGCTACACGCTCTAGAGACCTAAATCTTGTCACCATAATAAACAGAACATGCTGGAGGGATAGATTCCTGTCCCAGAGACTTCCCATACTCTGGAACAAGCTACCCATCTATGTCAAGTAGAATTCCTCACTAGCACTCTTCAAGAAAAATCTTGATGAGTGGATGGAAAATAGGAAGTTCACCCCGGCGATCACTTCTGTGGCCCTGCACAGGGGCACAGGAAAATAACCTTCTTGGGTGGTGAAAGCCAGAGAATCTTGTTGGCTAGGCATACACAGGCCCTTGGGCCAATAGCCTAGTACCTACCTATGGACCTATGAACCTATGTATTATATATATTTAAATAACAATGAAGAATTTCATAGGAGAACCAGAATGCTATGGAACTTCAAACAAGGTTACACCCTGGGACACTGCTATCAGATTAAGAGGGAAATGAATTTTGCCCTCTAATCATTAAAATGAACAAAGAAAACGTTCCCCTATTTATCAGAGATACTGTGTGTTTGGTATCAGCACAAGGACTTGTAAGATATGTACACAGACTTGAATGTGATACCTTTTCCAACCTTATACTTTAAAAAGAACACCCTGACTCTTGTTTCCACAACACAATTCTGGCAGATCTGCGGCTTTTTGCTCTTTTCATTTGTTGATTTACTCAGAACCAAAATAGTATGTACTCAGGTTACTATAAAAGGAATCTTGTTAAGAAACAACATGTTCCCATCTAAGCTGGCCTAATGCCAAAGACATAGCCAGGGGGTTGGAATATTAAGCGGCAAATTAAATTGAATCATGCAAGTTAATGTTTCCAAGCAAAACTTCAGTTAACATCAACAGTATTTAGTTACACAAAATCCCCTTTTGAAATTCTGGACTTTCTGCTTTAATTAAGGAAGCTTTTTTAAAGACAATGACGACATTTTGATCTTAGGAATTCACTTTAAATTTAATACTGTTTTAAAGTTTAATTTAGAAAGTAAATGTCATACCAGTAATTTCAGTAACTGACATTCTGCAGAATTGTTCAATTTAAATATACTTTTGTCGTAAAAACTAAAGATGAGAATGGAAATGTAATTGACAAAGCTTGGATAATCATTTTTATTTCAACACTTCAAAGTGTATAATTTCAAAACTGAAAAGCAAGAGAGGCTATGCATGTCCACAAATGGACTTGAGGACACAAATTAGGTATTTATTATTTTAAAAGCTGAAATGAAGAAAATGTTCTGCTTTTCTTGCCTGGAGATACATTTTTCTTGCATGCATCATACTTCATGTTTAATAGCAATAATATATAATTTCAAAGCAGGGAATGATGATATCAAAATGTGAAAGGCAGATGGAACAAATGAAACGTGAGCAGCAAAGAGCTTGCTTTCATGAAAATATTTTAGTAATAAAAAACTGCAATATATGAAAGCTTTGTAATGTAATACTGTAGAGTAGGAATTTAAAGGTATCCGTGATGTTCCGATATCTCAATACATAGAAATTATGTCCATTGTTTTGTAACATGACCATGAAGAGTGATTAGAAAAACTGTACAAAAATAAAATGTAAAGGCTTTGTCTTAAAATGTTTCTACCAAATGGAAACATCCTACCAAGGAATGCAGTTTAAGAGACACATATAAAGATGACAAGAATTACTCTCTTTATTTATATGACTGTTTCTGCAGTTTATGTACACATCATTTTGTTTTTTTCCTAAACCCTGTTCCCCCTGTCCTTAGCTTCACAGAACCCTGCCCAAAGGCTTTACAACCTGTATTCAACCGTGCCATCTGTTTCCCAGGGGTGAGAGATGGGTGGTAGAGCGTACCATTTTGCCTTTTTGTGAAACCTCATATTATATCCTTTTTTAATTTGTTACATAATACATACATTACATATTGTGGTGGCTTCAGTCTGAGTGGGGTAGCTACAATTCAAGCATATATAACTTTGTGCAAACAGATAAAGTGGTGAGTCAGTAATTCTAGCATCAGGGACAATAAAGAGTTTTATGTATTGGTACTGACTGCTGAGTCAGTCTTTTAGTTGTGTTATCACTCACAGATGACCAATATCACACCTCATTTAGAAAATGTATCTTGGAGCCCTGGATCTGAACCTAAACAAAAGTACCTGCATTTTATAAGCACCTGTTTCAACCTTTATGTTCAAATTTACTTGTAAAAGATGCTACTATTTTTTTTCATCATAAATTGTTTTTCTTTCCTTTAATCCAAATCAAGAACATCACATACAAAGAGAGCGTTGTGTATTAGTCTTACTGTTTCCTATATGCATCTGATTTTTTTATATGTTAACCATCTAAACCCACTCAATGTGAATGGGAAGCACTGTCTGTTGAATAGACTTTCTCAGAGTCACACAGAAAGTAAAAGTAGACATATAGAATCAAACTGAGGACTAAGAACTATTATCTGGAGCTCATTAGCACTCTTAGTCATAATCCTCTTCACTAAGCTCCATATTTTACAGTCTATCTCTTCCGGCTAGTCTGCCTTTCTATGAGACTCATGTTATTCATCTCTGATGTTCATCACAGACTGTATTACACAGTACAGGCACTTTTGGTTGAGGGACATCAGTGTGAGTGGATGGCTACATAGGACCTCTTTGCTAATTAGCCCACCAGTTCTAGCTAATCCTAAGTCTGGAAATCGTTCTATCAAAAATAAGTGCAAGAAAGATTCTCCACAATGATTTGAACCATAAATCTACTAACTTTCTTCTATTAATTAAGATCTGATTAAGTCTTAGTTAATACACAAAAATACTAATCATTTCTAAGCACGGTACTGCAGTTTCATTAAGTGATCAATGAGAATTTCTTAAATGAATTTAAGACAACATGGCCATTTTTATTTTTGGAAGTCTTGGTCACAAAAATATATCCCAGTAGATTTTATAATTCCAGCTATAGAAACAGTAAAAATCTGTTAAGGACTGTGACCTTAGGTAAATTAGGTAAAAAATGTTAGCTCAGTCCCTCAGTCTGAGTGTAAACTATTAATCACAGGGAACTAGCTTTGCACATTTGTTTGAAAATGTGACTTGGAGCTGAAGTTCTGAATTTCAGTAAATGCAACTAAATCAGTAACTGTTTTATGTCTAAAAATAAGAGCAAATGACCATTAGCAAAATTCAAAGTAAGTTATTGTAAAAGGCAAACTGATTATTTTGCAGTAGACAAGTCAAGAAGTAGGGAATTACATCACTTTCATTGAAAGTCATTTGAGATACAGGACCACGATGAATATTCTTGTCTTCTTGCATTCTGTTTCCTTATAAGGCTGTATCAGGAGGCAAATGCTTTGTAAACTGAAATAATGTCAATATGACAATTCCTATCTGGTCACTATGGAATAAAATAAATGAGAAAATAATATTAACAACCATTTAGAGTGAACCACTAAAGCTAACACTGCTGAAAAGATAATCAAGCTGTGATGAAAATGCTTCTTTTTTACTTTTTGGAGGGGGTTATCCTTTAAAAAATAAATAGATGCATTGGCTATATTTTTAAACAGCATGCTGGCACACGTCACGTGCATAATGAGAATTTGCTGCTTGTACAAAGCTGCCCTAAGTGGATAGCCATATTTATTTTTAAAGTCAGTCCCCAGGATTTAATAAAATCCATGTTGGCACAGTATAGAGCCTACACAGAATGTATCCATGTACACAGCCACAGTTCCTCCTCGGCAGCGCGCCATGCATATTAATGATGATGCACTGCTGAGGGAGAGCCGAGGAACATGGATATTGAATCAGTGCAGGGAGAGGTGAGGGGGCTACCCCTGGCTGCAGATGAGTGCGAGGCCCCCTGTAATGCTCCCCGCCACTACTGTAATATTTTGAAGTGTGTCAAATTTATAATATGTCATTTTATGAAGTTTTAATGTTTTTCTTTTTTTACATTAACGGCATGTTTGCATGGCATGGAGAGCAGCAATATCAAGCTGCACTCACATATAGACAGCTGACACCTGGCTGACATCTAAAAATAGTAACCGGATGTGATTAATTATCATAATTAAATGTTTTATTTGCTCTTTTTCTTTTTAATTGCCTTTTGCTCCACATACTGCAGAGCCAAGTGGAGCTTATACATACATAGCCAACACCTGCCAGACATCTAAAAATATAAACTGTATGTAAGTAATTATTTATTTATAGGTTTGTTTATGCATGTTTGTGCGGTGCGGTGCTCAGCAATGCTAACAGGTAGCCTAGTAGCCTAGTAGTATATGCGAAGGCACACCAGCTTCTGTAATATCCAAGTAGCTAAATGGATAGAGTTGTGGCCTTATGTATAGTAGGTACTGGGTTTGAGTCCATAGCAGACAGAACATGTTTGTAATTTAATGTACTATTTTTGTTTAATTTAATAACACATTTGTGAAATATGGCACTGCTGCATTCGGCTAAGCTTTGCTCAACCATGTTAAGCACTGCATAAAGATGCTAATGGCTACCAATGTTTGCACGATGCTAAGCTTTGCTAAAACCATGGTTGTGCAAGTTTTCACACTGCTTAGCTCTGCTTAGCTAGTTTGTGCGCTGCTAAGTGATATGGCGCTTTCTTGAATGTTGCTCAATGACGTGTAAGGGTGGGAAAACAGCCTTTATTAAGCACAATAGGTGGGAATTCTGCAACAGCCTTTGGAGTCTGATTAACTGGTGATATGGCAGGTGGTACTGGTGAGAGTGCACACTTTTGGGTACAGAAGTGTGGCATTCAGAATCCAGGGTCATGGTTGGGCTCCTTGTAAAAAACATGAACCTAAGCTGCTTCAGGGTAGTTTCCATGGCTTGGAGTGTAAGGCAGTGGCCTGGGACTGGTTGACCAGTGAACTCGCTTACTGCTGTCTCCCGCACAGGTGAGCAGTGTCGTCACCATTATGATGACCTGAAGAGGAGAAAGAGGGGAACCTTGGACACCTGGGTCCAAGAAGCTCGAGCAGGGAATGCCTCACAAATATGTAAGTAATTTTTACCTCTGTTTTACCAATATGCAAGCTGAATGTCTGCAAAACTGGTATGCATAATCGTGTACTCCTCTCCCAACAGCTGCAGCTGAGAGGGCTCGCAATGTTGAGTCCCATACTGGGGGCCTGGCCAGTTTGCGCTATGAATGTGGTAAGTACAGATGTATTATGCTAACTGTAGTGCAGTAAGCAAGAAAGAGTAAAGAATTTACTGCAATAAAGTATACACAAGAAAAATTGTGATGCAGTAAACGGGCATGTATAACTGTGTACAATAAATGGGCAATTTGAGCTGCAGTGCAATAAATGAACAATAACAACTGTATTGCAATAAACAATAAACAATACCAATAACAGTAAGCAAAATGGTGTACAGCAGGATTGTGTTGTCATAACCATTGCAGTAGAGCTGTATGCATTGATTGTCTATGGTAAGGCTGCTGCAGTCAAGTGTAGCACTGTAATACTGCAGAATGGAAAACTAATGGCCTGCAGACATGCTTAACTCATAATACTGTCCAAGGCTGTCTCCATTCCAGTAACGATCACATAATGCTCTCTGTTCCTCCTACTTCAGGTAATAAAGGTATATGGGTGAGGTAGCCCACTCCATGGGCAGATATTGTGTGTGGACTTCACAGGTATTTTAAAGCAATAACAATAAACAGTGTTCACCAGCATTGCTGATTCTAAAATAAAGCCGTTTTAATATATGCAGTACAGTTGTATTCTATGCATGTGTGTTCTACTGTCACTGCAGTCAATTATAACACTGTAATATTCTAGAATGCAAGAAGTATGCCCTGTAACTTGTATTGCTCGGCTAATAGTATGGTTCCAGGTTATCTCTAGGCCAGTATCAGTCACTCAGCAGTCAGCAGTGTCTCAGTAGCTCAGTCTATTAAATTCCTTGTATACAGTACATTTTTCCACACACACTCCTGGGTTCAAATCCACTGGTGTGGATCACTCATCAGTCATGTAATGTTCACATTTTCTCTCTCCCCAGGAACAAAAGCTATATGGGTGAGGTAGCCCATATTATGAGCAGATATTGTGTTTAGATTTCACAGACATCTAAAATCAGTAGCAAGAAAGTGTTCACCAGCATTGCTGATTCATAAATAAATCGGTTTATTTGCAGTATGGCTGCATTTCTTGCTGCAATCAATTATTACATTATTTGCAGATGTCCCCTACAGTCTCAGCTATTGGATTCTATCCCCTTGCCTCTCAACTAAGTCATGATGGCTGTCTACTTTAGGTACTGTACACAAACATGCCTCTCAAGTGCCACGATATCTTGTAATGCAATTAAAACTACCTAATCCATCTGTCACAGGATTACCAGAGACAGACTACCTGGAATGCAATGTATTACCAAATCCACTTACAGAACATCTTGGTAGTTATATAAGTCCACATTATGTGAAACTGTTCTCTGTAGTTGTGTACCTGCATTTCTCATTGTTTGGCCCATACTGATCCATGCTAACAGCTTGAGAGGTATGTATGTGCTACATCAGCTATAAGAGAACTGTAGTCACTGTAGCAAAACTGACATGACACACCTGTAGGGTATTTATTATCAGTGTTTTCAGGGAAATAATCTGCAGTGCCACAAATGGAATGTTTTCTCTTTCTCTCTCCTCACCCCTTATCTTCATTTATTTATTATTTATTATTGTTATTTATTATTATAATTTAATTTTCACATATGTTGTTAAACTAACTATATGTTTGCAAAATATGAAGTAATATTGTTCTGTGTTATTATGATTCACTATTGTTAAACTAACTATTTTGTTGCCCTTATGGCTTACTTCTTACTGGCATGTTGTTACTATACTGACGGTTATTAAGTTATTTACTGTTGTATTACACATACAATAAATTAATATGTATTTGTATGACTTAAATGATGTTCCATTCTGTTAATACTAACAATGGTTTGGTTATTACTAACCTTAACATATTGCTATACCTCTGTCACCACAGCATGTCAAGGTAGGCCGGTTGTGTCTGATCCCCCTACCTTGACGTGGCATTGGGTTCCAGCATGTCTGGAACCCAGACCAGTGGTGCCCCCTCTGCTGCCCCTGCACAACCTGTGGCATTGGTACCGCACCATGGGATGGGGCCTGCCCCCCCCTTATGGGAGCGGTGGTGGAGGGGGTGTTTTCACCTGGGATGAGCTGTTGGTCTTGGTGCACAGGATAGTCTAAAGTGGGTTTGACCACCACCTGCACCAGACTGAGGGCATGCTGGCTGACCTGGTGTGGCAGCCTTGCCCTGGTCCCCAGCCTCCAGCACTGCCACCCTTGAAGCAGTGAAGGAGCAGTGCCGACAGTCCTATGGGTGGGGATGTTAGTCATGCTGCTGCTGTCTGGAGGTACATGGGATTTGGATTCCACAACATCCTCCCTATCCAAGGGGTTCACCCCCCCTTATGTGTCACGCACTGCTCCTGTCTGCTGTCTTATCTGTCTGCAAATGCATCCACACCTAAGTAACTTACCTCCCCCACACATGCCTATCTTTCTTCCCCAACATTCCACTCTCACCTTAAAAAAAAATGGGCACCCCCCCCAAAAAAAATGCCCCATACATAGATCCCTATTTCACACAAGTGTTCACTGGACACAAGTAATTTGGTCCAACTGGCTTGACAATGCAGTTATGTTTTCCTTACCCCTCGCTCTGTGGGTAAGAGCTCAAATCCATGTACATTTTCTGTTAAAGTGCACAGTTGTTGCTGTACAAGAAATGGATAGCTATGGTTCTTTCGTACACCATTCCTGCACATCCCTACCTGTCTTCCACTATGTTTTCCCCCTGCTTGCACTCCATGTCACCACTTTCCTATCTCCCCATTTTTCTTTTCTTTATATTTTTTTAGCCTGATGCTGTGCAGCACGCCACAGCAAGCAGTTTCACTAAGCTCAGCTAAATAGAGCTATATTGATTATATGTGTCCTTAAACTTCTATTACACATTTACAAAAAAAAACTGTCCCATGTTTCAAACCCAACACCATCACACCTGCAGATCAATGCATTAACCTGCCATCCCATACAACTCTTACTTAAAACAGTGGCTTTAAAAAAACATAGTAATTGCCAGTTACATAATTAAGCACATTTCAGTGGAGCTGTGTGCCGCGCCTAACAAACTTGAATAAAACTTAATGGAAAACATGGGAGTGTTCCCGAGACTCTGGTGCAATAGTATACCACTACAAATCCAAAGACATAATAATGGAAGTAAGTGAGGCCTCTGATAGCAGGTAAATGTGCCCTTTTATCAGCAACATGTAGAAAGACACTTGCTAAGGCATTAATGCCAAAATACATGTGCATCTGGGACCCTGGTGCAGAAATACATCCATATAAAGCCTTGCACATACTGCTGGATGTAGAACATGATTGAAACAGCCTGTAGGTGTGCACATATGCCTTGCAAATACACCTGCATCAGCAGTGACTGAATAGTTCAGTCTGTTAAAAGCCTTGTAAACAGTACATTTTTGCCATACACAGTCCTGGGCTCATATCCAGTGGTGTGTAGCACTGAATTTTTAGTATTGTGAAGCCAGCAATTAATGACAGTGTCATGCAATGTTTATACACACAATGCATGTCAAATTAATTGACTGCTTTTAACTAATGGAAGGCACAGGCCTGCAGGGAGGAACACACCTTACTTATCCCTATAGCAAATGTATATGTGCATAAATTGTCACGTTATGCAATAATATGCATTCACAGAGAATGTCAACTCAGGTACTGTGAATGAGAGCCCCTAATATCAGTGTGCAGCATGCAATCCTGTCAGAGTCGCAGTGCATATTACCACAGCTGAACAACGAACATACACAGTTGAAGCCCCTCCTTGTACCAAGGACTGACCTCATATATGCTGCAAATTACTACCTGACTGTGATACATGACCTGGCAGATGACCAAATGGTGGACATATTCACATACACACACACACACACACACACACACACACACACACACACACACACACACACACACACATATATCTATATATATATATATATATATATATATATATATATGTACACACACACGCGCGCACACACACACACACACACACACACACACACACACACACACACACACACACACACACACACACACACACACACACACACACACACACACACACACACACACACACACACACACACACACACACACACACACCATCATGCTCAAGGACACAGCAAACATGTTGCCTAGTACTCTGTTACTAATACCATTGCCTAACATACTTACCTTAAACACATGCCTTCATTGGAGTGTAGAGGATACTCTCACTATAGGCCTGGCTGTACAACAAGGCTGGCACAGCTCATACAGTTACTCCTGCAGCTTGTTGTCCTCCAAAGTGTTCACACACTCTGCCTATGTCTATTACCTCCAGCAGTAGCTGCAGCCTGTAGCACACCCATCTCTATGTAAAAGTGTCTGCTACCCTCTGTGATGATATAGTCTCCTCACCCCAGTATTGTCCAACACAACATATCAGAAAGGGGCCCTAATCTGCATGAAGGACTTATATATTCTACAGTGGTTGCATGTCATTGACTGATGATAGTGCAAATCAGCTGAGCTGCCTGCAATTAGCATTTCAGACCCACATATTAATTTACAGGTAATCACCTGCTGCTGGGAAGCATGTTTAAATGGTAAGCAACTGGCTATGGAGATCCATTCTGTATGAGACCTTCCTCACACAGAGCACAACTTTGTGACAACTATACTATCACCACATATCAACAGAGGAGTACTGCACTCCATCAGGTATGTAAATGTTTTTATGTATAACAGGTTGCAGATGGGTGAATAGACTTACAGGGAATAGTGATTGCATACAGCATTAAGCCTGTCTTAGACCTGTGATATTAAAATGTCAGTGACCTCCTGCTGCCTTACACCTACACAGGATGTACAAAGCATCAAGGGTGCATTGTCTTTTGTCATTGTGGCACACTGGTCTTGTTGGACTGTCCATTTATAGTGGTTGTCATAGCATACTGCTGTTTGTGTGGCATTGTTCGCATGACATATTATCAAGGGATTTCCCATAGGGGACACACCACAGTAGACCTGAGTTTTAGGTGCATGATAATACAGCAGTAGCTGTCATGGCACACACAGTAATACCTGATTATTGCTACTGTCTCAGTTGTATCCACACACTTTGTTTGTTTGCACACTGTGGAGTATGACATGTGTGAGCAAGCAGTGGTTAGTGCCAGCCATTTTGGCCTTGTTGTATCTGTACATAGTGTACGCCCACATATGTGACCCTGTAATGTGTTCCCCTTTTGTTGTCTTTTGGGAATTATGCACCAAAGATGCCATGCACCCTTCTCGGATGCAGATAATGCAATTATTCTGCAAGCACTAAGGCAAAATCATTACATCCTACTATCTAGGGGGAGACAAAGCAGGGAACAGCAGGCTGCATTGTGGGCAGATTTTGTCTGGGATGTGAATGGCACAGGCCAGCAGGGGAGGACATATGAACAGGTTCGACACCGGGCAGCCAACATGATAAATGCTGCACGATGAAGGGCAGCAGATGTAGTCAGGAATCATGCTGTCACCAGTGGATGGTCTGCAGTGGAACAACTACTCTCAGCGACTGAGGAATTCCTGGTGTACCATAGCATACATAACAACTCCCAGGCATCCATCACACCATACATCGTGGAGGTGGGTGCCACAATTTCTACAGCTGAGGAGTCTGCAAGTAAGCTTACTGTGATCTGCACTATAATACTGTAGCAGTCAGTGTGTCAGGCTGTAGATACTTTTGTGTGGGTGTCGGGTCTTTGTTCTTTGGGGGTGTTTAACCTCAGTTATACACTCATACCCAGATTGTGACCAATACAACGAGTAACACAGTA
This sequence comes from Protopterus annectens, assembly GCF_019279795.1. Classification (NCBI taxonomy): domain Eukaryota; kingdom Metazoa; phylum Chordata; order Ceratodontiformes; family Protopteridae; genus Protopterus; species Protopterus annectens. The sequence goes on along the minus strand of NC_056741.1, from coordinate 547,554,307 downwards.
GCTACTGTAAATGTGAGATATATGAACATATGACCTTGTTGTGCTGCAACATGTGGTGGTACTGACATTACCCCACCCTCAGCATTTTACAGGTCCATCAAGTATTGCCCAAGGCTGTGGTCCTGCACCTGATAAGCATGACACTTGTTTTGTTAAGGACATAATTATGTGTAAACAGCATAGGATGTTTTTAAATTCCAGTCTGGAACAGGTACCTAAAATGTCTAGAAGGGGTAGTCACAGGAGTGTAGTACAACAAACAGATACACTTTGGCAGTTAGAGTTAAGAGCAGATAAGGCTCCTGGTTTAAATGAAGCAAGGTATTTAAAATGCCTTTTAAAATTCTATAGGTTGAAGGTAAATACAATAGGCAGGTAAATGTGCATTTCCATGTATTTGTTAAGAGAGTTTACTGAGTTTTTATGTGTTGTTTTTTTCAAGTATAGTGTCATACTGATTAATTAAAAGGTAAATATTATTTGTCATGTTTTACTTGATTTACTTCAAGTGATTGTTATAAAGGTCCTGAGTTGAATTTGAATTTTGTTCCGAGGAAGTATTTTGTGGACAAATGTGGAGAAGAATGTTGTTTGACCACTAATCCATTTGGGGGTCTTCATTGTCATGTGTCTTGGAGGCCTTTCATATGCAATAGTGCAGGCATTAATGTACTACTGTTTTCTTTTTTATTGCAGGTGACCATGGGGGTTAGTGTCTGTACCCTACACAACCTGATGTCAGTGTCTCTTCAGACTCTGATGATGATGTTGGCCACAGTGAGGCACAGGTGGGTGTGTTGGGGGCTGAATCTGTCCCAGAGGTAGACATCCCTCTTCTGTCCCCATTTTCACTGCACGCATTCTGTATACCCACACATACCCACCCCCGGAGGCCACAGATATTGGGCAGTCAGAGTGTGGGGACATTGAACAGGAATGTGTGGCAACTATGGCTCCAGTGAATGTAGACACTGGCCATAGCCAGACAGCTGGCAAGGCTCCACACAGGCAGATTGACAGGGGTGCTTGTAGGAGGTCTACCTTCTGTCCACCACCTGTTGCAGGTGTCATATCACTGGTCACTTGGCACATGTTTTGGGCCATCATGGAGGCACAGGCACATTCTGCATGGAACACCAGAGGTATGCTTAGGGTTATGGATGCAGTACATATAGTCTTACATCTGTGACTGCCTCCACCACATTGGGGTCACCCTGGATTAGTTCACTGATGCAGCGGACAGATGGTGGGCTGAGACAGTGTCTGTGTTGGTTCATAGGTTCATAGGTGTTTACTAGGCTAACAGCCATAAGGGCCCTTTTTAAGCCTAGCCATGCACTCCAGATCTCTGAGAAGTTCTGTTACCCTTAATAAGTGTAAGCACTGGCCTGAGAGATGAACCATTTAAGGTTAACTGTGTCCATTAGAGACATAGGTGCCAAACCAGGAATGAATTTCTGGTTTCCCATCCAATTGTTCAAGTTGTACTTGAATTGGGTTAGGGAGGTGTCATATCACAGGACCACACATTGTCTGTGCTGGAACATGTGGTTCAAGCTGAGCATCGGACCAGTGTATGTAGGTCAGAACCACATCTGATGAGTATCCCCTTGGCCGTGCACTCATGTAGTGGCAGTACATCCAGCGCTACAGAGAGGCGTGTGCTGTCCACACCATGATGTGGCAGGCCATGGGCTCATGGTCCTGGGATAGTTCCATGGGGAACATGGTCCCAGCAGACAGCAGTCACCATCAGGTACTAGCACCACTTCTGACCTTGGGCATGGAGGTGCCAATGCAACACCTGGCACAGCTAGTTCCTGTGTTTGGGGCCAGAGACATTGAACTGTCAACTCAACCATGCACAGTCCAAAGCTGCCCAACATACACACGTATATGGCTAGCACTGAGCTTGATTGTGTACATGCACACACTCACACACTCACTGTCTGATGCAGGTCACCTACAAACACACATGGCACCTCTCCATGGTCCATCTATCCCGCTCCCCTTCCTGACTCACACACATGCTGTCAACTGTTTGGGCCAGCCTAGGCCTCCAGCACCTTTACACAACACCCTGTGCAAGTGATGATACCTGTGCCACATCCCTGTCATCCTTCCCATCACTCCAGGGAAATGACGCTACATGTCTGATGCACAGGGTGACTTATATTACTTGACATGTACTTGTGTAATGCATTATTGTTTTGGCATGGCACTAAAGTGGCACAGGATGGCATGGCAGCAAAACAGAAATATGACTTCAGCAAGGTACAGCAGTATCTGTGCATGGCTCTATAGGTTCATATAGGTTCATATGTATATAACAGTCTAACAAAGACAATGGCAGCAGTCAGCGTACTCATACATTCATATTTTGTGATAAGGTCTTCTACCCTTGATACATGTTCCCTGGGTGTTTGGAACTTACACATCTGCAAGCTGTGGTGATGGAGTTGACCCAGCTAGAAATATCCTGTGTCTGGTTCAGACAGTTAGCCGACATCTGTTATGCTTGTCATGTTCTGCATCCCATTGTGTAACCTGCATATGATGCGTGTCACAGCAGATGTATGCCTTACGTGCATGGGGGGCCTGTTTCATGTAGGGTGTACTGTCTGTGTTACATAGCAGCCTCCCCAGTATGTACTATGTATACTATATTGATGTTGTAGGCTTGTAGAACACTTGAGACATGTGTTACTCCTGTCATGGCAATGCAGGATGTACACAGTGGAATCTGATACCTCCCTGTATGGGGACATACACATCCTCTTCAAAACATTTAGGAGACAGACTACATTTGTGCAGTCATGGCACAGACTCCATAGGACATGTTATCTACACTGTATATTGGTGTACCATGGCACCTGTATGGCTGATACAGTTGTATGATATGTCTGTATGGTGACATGGCAAGAGTGTCATTGCACACAATGATAGCTGTGCTGGCTGCCACATTCAGTATAGCAGTGACAGTCTGAGATTTACACCCCAAACCTGCCAGTATAGGTAGTACAAGTGTGAAGGCATCACCACATCTTAACAAACAGTGACTGTCAAAAGGTGCAGTACTGTGTGTCCATACCTTCATGTGTAATGGCTCAAGTGTGTGCATTGTGTGGACACTACAGTATTGTCCCCAGTTAGTAGCACATCAGTTCCAACATGTGATGTACATACTCAGGGGTGAAAAGTTGGCACACAGACCTGACCACACAGGTTTACACCTAATGTGCCTCAGATCACCATGTCTCTACAGTGGTATGACAGGAATCATATGGCATAGCTGAGGCCACAGTCACCAGTAAGTGACATACTCATAACTTCTACATACTCTTCCCTCAGCATGCCAATATCTGAGTACAATGGCCATTTGCTGATGTACCTTTTCAAGCTGTACTGTCACTTGCGCACAACAGTATGGTCCCTCACAAGGTCACTTCACATCTTCAGTATGTACTCACAGCTGGATGTCTGCAATGAGTGTCATTGCCACCTGTGACATATAGACTATTCAGAGGTGATCTGTGCCTTGCATACAGGGCAAGGTGTGATCCTACTGGAATTCATATGATGCCTATCTATGGGAAGCATAGTAGAGGGATGACTCACTGTAAGAACATTAACCTACTATGTGATGTTAGTACTACATGCTTGTGGGAGACATTAAACACACCCTTGACATAGACCCTGCCTAATGGTACACAGAGCACTGCAGTATACCTCAGTACATGCCATCTGTATGATTGGTTGGGTGACCATCATCTCAACACATGGCATCTGCCTGAGTCCCTCTTGGACTGGGTCAATATATGCTAATCCTGTACTGAGAGGCATACAAATGTCTCTGATTGTGGGGGCTGTATAGCTATTATGTTAGTTAATGTCACTTGTCCTATGGCTGTGTAACATGTTGTAAAATGCTGTTACAGCCTCACAGACAAACATGGTCACATTCAGGCTAGCACCACTTCTACTCAATCTATACAGGATATGCCAAGGCACACACATAGTGCAAGTTGGCTGTATGTAGATTAGAACACTTACCTATGTACTGGTACACACTAAAGATCACAGTACCCGATGCACGCAACACACCTCAAGTCTGCTAGAGCTAGCAGTTTAGAACATATAATTCTTGTTGATATCAGCAGCCCTTGTTGTGGACAGTAATTTGGGGGGCCACATCACCTACTACAATTAAAATAATACTAAACTCTACCTCTGTCTAAGTTACAAAGGTTATCATATGTATGCCATATGGATATACATATACATCGAGTTGGGTGATGTGAGATTAGAACCCCTATATATCTAGTCTTATACATATAGCTCACAGTACTTATCACACATGCCATGGCATTTGTCTGATGTTAGACTATCAGCTGGTGGGCGGTCTTAAAGTGGATGACATCATCAGGCCTTGTAGAGGAGCAGTTTGGAGGCTGGCAGCTAGTTACAAGGCCAAAAGGTGCATAACCATTGCAGCTGGATAGCCCATGAGGGCATGGCCATTGTGTTGTAGGGAGATATATATATATATATATATATATATATATATATATATATATATATATATATATATATATATATATATATATATATATATATACACACACACACACACACACACACACACACACACACACACACACACACACACACACACACACACACCAAGTTGGCTGAAGTGAGAGTGGAACCCCCTACCTGTCTAGTCTTATACACTGCAGCTCACAGTACTTATTGCATGCACCATGGCTTTTGTCTGATGTTAGGCTGTCAGCTGACAGTCTTAAAGTGGATGACATCATCAGGCCTTGCAGAGGGGGCAGTTTGGAAGCTGGCAGCTAGTTACAGGGCCAAAAGGTGCATAACCATTGCAGCTGGATAGCCCGTGAGGACATGTCCATTGTGTTGCAGGGGGATATATGCACACAGTCACACACACACCAAGTTGGTTGAAGTGAAATTAGAACCCCTACCTCTCTAGTCTTATACAGTACAGCTCACAGTACTTATCGCACGCACCACAGGTTAGTCTGTTGTCTATGTGATTGCAGGCACAGTACTTGTGGATTGCACAAACTAGGCTAGTATTGCACAACATGTGTGGCCTGCAGAGTCATATTGCTTCATACTGTTCTCTGCATCTAGTGTCCTAGCAGTGAGATAACTGTTATTATCCTTAGTATGTGCATACAGTTACCAGTATGGCCATATGTGGCTGATTGCAGTTAGATAGGCAAACCTGTGGCCAGGTACATTGTGCTCTGTCCATGTGTGCATTGACAATATTATACATTACACCACCTGCTGAGCTCTTGTCTGTTTACATGCTGACAGCCAGCAGGCAAAGTAGTCTGTAGGTATGTGAATTATGTACTGTTGCACCCTTAGTTTGGTTTCTTTGAGCAACTGTATGGATGTGTAAGTGCAGATTTACTCACCTAGGGTATGTGGGACAATACATACGGCCACACATATATCTGTCTATAACAGGGATGTATCTATAAATGTAGCTGTGTGTGTATGATATGTATATGTGTTATGCAGATATATGTGGATAGTCTATGTATCATTGTAATATATATAGCTACATATATTGGTATAGATCTATTTGACAGTACATAATGAAAGAGATACTAATCATGTGAGAGAGATAGGGACAGATGGATATGTATACGTATATGTGTGTATGCGCAGACATATTTATACATTGCAGGTCATTTTGATGTCGAGGCAACAGAACTCTAATTTTAACTAAGTGTAGGAGCATGCCCAGTGGGACTGTCAGTACTTACAAGGTGACTCCAGGCCAGATCTACCTGTACTCCAGTCCAGGATTTTGTGTATTGCAGACATTGCCAGCTGCACCTCATTTTGCAGTACTGCACTTCCCTCAAATTGTCCCTGGCATTCCCCAACTGTCTGCTGTACTTAATATGTGACTGAGGTTCATACTCTTACTCCACACACAGACTGACACTCTGCATACCTCTCAACTGTACAGATTTTTGCAGAATGTCCAGAATTTTGCCTCATATTTTTGGTCTGTTCCTCATACATTTGTGGTGTTCTGGTAAATTATTGTATTTTGAAGTCACTGAATAATACTAACTACAAACAAATATATGAGTGTCGGACTATATCCTTCAGATATTCTGTAATAATGAAACTCAATTTCATATTAGCAACTGTCTAAGCTAATCGGAACAGTCTGTACTGTCTGTCTCTATTTTTGGACCTTTGTATCCCGATTCTTCCTGGCTTGGTCCAGATTTCTTGCACTAACAAATTGAGAGGTATGACAGTCTGTGGAAACACCAGCATACTAATACCTCACATGCAAAAGTTATGCATACTTCCAGATTTGAACGATCAACACCATTACTCATACTAACATCCGAGGCCCACTGAGCCACACAGGCTGCCAGACAGACAGAGATGTGTTCTTCATCACATAATCAACAGCATACATATGTACATTGTTATCCCTACATTACATGAGAAATACACTATAATAGGTTCATAGGTGATTATTAGGCTATCAGCTCAAGAGCCATTTTAAGCCTAGCCAAGCTTACCCCAAATTTACTAAAATACTGCTGATGTTTTAATACCCCAATGAATTTTATGAATTATGGTACAGGCTTGTACACATCAAGAATTCACTGACTGCTCCTGTCTATTAGGAACAGAGGTGCCAAATCAGGGGTAGATTTGCGATTTCCTATCCACTGGTCCAAGTTGCATCTGTATATGGTTACAGATGAGCTCTGGTTCACATGAATGGAAGCCTGTTTCAAGGAAGGGGTAATCTTTGAGGCACATACTTGTCCCTTCAACGTAAACTGCTTATGCTGCAGACGAGGTTTAGGTCCTTAGAATGGGTATTTCTGATGCTGTATATTTTGTGAATATGCAACAAATTCATCAGTGTGGGGACAAGAGGATGCCTTGGAGGCTAGATACTGAATGCAGCACAGCAGTCTGTTTGAAACCGAGTACATGGACAGGGCTTTAAGACAGCCACCACAAGAACTTGTTGTTTACTCCCTGTATTCTTATTGTGTGGAATCTCTGCAGTCTCACAAGCTGTTTCAAGTGTCTAGTCTAGTATATGCCAAAGGGTGCACTGCACTCAATGATTGGTCTGGAGAGCCAAGTACAATGGAACAATGACTTTCTTCAATGATCTCAACCTTCTCACTGCACAAGATACATTTTCCTCTGGTGCTTCCATCCATCTCTTTGCTGGACACCCTTGTTTTCTACTGCCATCTTCCTGCGTATCCCAAATCTTTTTCACTAGACTCTCTTCTGCTATCCTATACACGTGCCTGAACTGTTGGGATGTGCTCCCTTTTACATACTGTGAAACTGGAGGTACTTTGGCTTCCTCTCTGAAGTCCTCGTTTCTTCATCTGTCCTACAATGTGCATCCTACCACCCCATCTCAGGCATTTCATCTCAATCACCTCTAGCTTCCTCAACTGCCCTACATTCACTATCCAGGTTTATTCACCAAACAGTAGTTTGGTAAACAGAGCTTAGCAGTTAGAGTACACCCCCCCATACTTCCAGGCTCAGCATGGCGACACGCCACACAAACATGTGGAAACGTGTGCCCCGTAGGTAAACAAAGCTTAGCATTTGGTGTCTGTCCCCCCCCAGACTTCCAGGCTCAGAATGGTGGTGGGCCACACAAACAGGCACAGCTAAGCTCAAATCAGCTTAGACATTATTGGACACACCCTCCCTTGATGTCAGCTACCTCTTCTTTGGACACCAACATAGTTCTGTGCTTACACAGGGGTGGATATGCGGACACGGATACCCATTTTTGCTATTCAGTATGTCCACCTCATTTGCATAGGGATCCATGCACAGACCCTGGAAACAACACAGTTCAAAGCCCTACCATGTTAGCAGCAGCACCAATACACCATTGCAGATACTCCATGCAGGGTCCTGTAATACATTTCTGTCACATAATACTTTTGTTTTTCTGATTTTTTAAATTTTTTTTTTTTATGAGGCATGTTTGTGCACTGCAGTGCACCTCACAAACATGCACTGAGTATTAAAAAAATAAAATTATTTTAACTTATTTCTTTTATTTTTTCAGACACATTGTAGATAGTTTTGATCATATCTGTATGTGCTATGCCATTTCTGTCCATCTACCTACATTTTTACAGCCCCTTTTGTCTGTCTACATTCCTGTACATGGACTTTTTTCATGTACACTATGGACACTGACACGGGATCTGCAGAGCTGTATATCTGCTTGCTGGATCACTCTACCTGACTCATTTGCATGGAATTCACCTACTTATGAGGTGATTTGCATCCTGTGGATATTTTCTTATTGGCGCTTGGATGTGCGCCACTCAGCACTGCTTACAGTTTTGCACACCTGCTTTCGTGTAAGCACCATGGCACGATACCTGCACAATAAAAAAACTGAGTAGACTTTATTAAATTTCCCCCGCTGTCATGACCTTTTTCTATACTAGGTAGACAAACCACATGCTAAATACCAAATAACCTTCATATTGATTTGAAAAGGAATGACTCCATAACTACTAGATTGTTTTATTTTCATTTACTTGATCTGGTAACTAGGTAAGGAAAATGCACTGTTCTAATGACTGGATCTCGATAACTTCAGTCAGCTTATTTTGTCAAAGAAGAGCTCAGGAAGGAAGAGCTTAGATAGTGTGCTATTCAAAGGATGTGAGTTATGAGACCTAAATCTTTGCCAGTAGTGTACACTCCAGGGTGTGGTTTACTATGATGGAAGTTGCTATCAGGAAGAGGAGCAGACAAAAGTTTTGGGATTACAGGCAAGTTAACTATAGTAAGAGGAAATGTAACCAAAAAATTGAGGAATGCTAGGTGTTTTTTTGGGGCTTTCTATCTAGATGGTAGATCTGGGTCTGAAGGTAACTAGTTCAGGGGGGCAGCTTGGTGACTGGTGTATAATGTGGAAGGTTATTGAGGAGTTGTCACTGAATGGGGTGGAAGAACAGAAAACTTACAGGACATTTAACAATACAAATACAGATGCTATGTAAAACTCTGACCTGACTGAGCTGTATAATCTATGATGTACTAACGGACAACAGAATGTTTGGAATGGTTCTTCTATATTTGCTTGAATGAGGATGCAACTCCCTGATGGCAGCTTGTTGGAAACTCAACACAATTGAAAAAGATAAGCATTTTTTGTTTTGCAGTGGACCCTTTCACCCCACATATCCCTCTTGCTTAAATATACAGACTCCTCATATGCAAACCATGGATAATAGATAAAACACCAAAACACTGCCACTGTGATTTTCATATGTGCACCCGCAGTAATATTCTGTGGTACAGTCCATTTGCTGAATTTCACATCAAAGTGTTAAAATCAGCAAATTGAAACCTTGACCAGTGAATACCCATTGACTATTAGTTCAGTCATTTTGATCATATATCTTTTTTTTTAATTTTTTTGGTCCTTTCTTACATCATCCTACAGCCTTGCTACCCAGTTCCCACATCCATGTCAGATCTACTAGCTTCTCTAATCTCCCCAGACACATACCTTTTCAGCTGAGACTGGTTGTGGAACCTAAGGGCATCTTAAGGGCCTTGACCATCTACATTACACTAGGGGGTTTCAGTTATGACCTACCCTTCATTCCCCCAGCCAGTGCAGTGTCATGACAATGCTTGAGGGTTAGGCATGCAATGGGGACATATTATCCTGCCTCCATGACAGCTTAGTCATGCCCACTGCCCTGCCTCTCTTAAGCTATGCCTCTTCATGCAACATCCAGAGACTTCAGCAGGGACTGCAGCTAGGAACACTTGTGTACCTGCCCACCCTCTTAGGATGGACATGCCCTTCCCTCCACTACTGCTCCATCAGTCACCTGAACTGCAGACATGGGACAACTGGCTTTATCCTCCATGCCACCAGAGTGGCATTTTGATCAGATATCCTATTGAGAAAACGGAGTAAATATTGGAAGTAGCAGGAACAATACAGAGTAACTCAGTCTGAATCCAGTTAGATAAGGATACAAAGGAAATATAGTATCACACAGGTTTAAGCTACACTACAAGCATATTTCTAAATTTCAAGGTAGCACTGCTAAATGTTGGCAGCATAAATAACAAAATCTCTGAACATGAGACCTTCAACTTCTAAGACATCAGCATTTGTGTAATTGCATAACCCTGTTCCTACTGTAGTGGTAGTGCTCCTTCTCTTCCAGAGTGAAATGCCTCTTATCCATTCAGGTCCATAAGCCCTTGTGGGGGAGCATCGATATTTATTTGAAACCATGTGGCCCTTCACCAGAATGCACTTGATACAAATCTGGAACTGTCCGAAGTCCTAGTTACACTAAATAAAAATAATTATCTTATTAACAGCCAATTAATAGAACCCTGTATATGACCTTTTCTGAGTATGAAGAACACATACTTAGAAAAGTAAACCATCAAACTCAAGACCTTTCTTATGGGTGACTCAATTATCCACGCATAAACTGACAAACACATACTACCAACAACAAGTATGTCCAGAGATTTCTGAACTTCAGAAACATCAATATTCTTGACCAATTTGTCCGCCTACCCACCAGAGGTGTTAATATTGTCGATCCTGCCCTCACAACTGGTTCCCCCAGTTGTACCACCCTACTTGATAGCCTTTCGTCGGTCAAATCTGACCATCATAGGTTCATAGGTTCATAGGTTGGTACTAGGCTATTGGCCCTAGGGCCTATACAAGCCTAGCCATAACAATTCCCTGGCCATTTCTTCCCACACTATTTACTTTCCTGGACCCCTGTCTAGCAGGTGACTGACGTGATCCCCGTGGGTGAATTTCCTTTCTCCCATCCAATCATCAAGGTCTCTTTTGAAGAGGGCCAACGAGGTGCTCTGCTTGACATGTATGGGCAGTCTATTCCAGAGTATGGGGAGTCTCTGGGTCAGGAACCTATCCCTCCAGCATGTTTTGTTTATTGTGATGACAAGGTTTAGATCCCTGGAGCGTGTGGCTCTGAGGGATTGGGATTTCTTTAAGTGTAGCATGTCCAACAGCTCTGGGTTTGACATGGCCTTGTATGTTAAGCAGAGATCACCTCGGAGTAGACGATATGTGACAGAGTATAGCTGGAGTTTTTTAAGGTGGTCAGCATAGGGCATCTGCTTTAGGCCTGTGATTCTTTTAGTGAGGTATTTCTGCAGCCTTTCCAGTTGTTGCAGATATCTTGACAGGTACATACCAAATGAGGCATTGTATTCTATAATGGGTCTAATGAGAGATGAGTACAGTGGGACAATGACATCCTTTTTTCTTGATGAAAAACCCTTAGTGATGAGGTGTACCACCTAGAAAGATTTCCTGACTGTTGTGGCGATGTGGTTATTGAAGGTGAGACCACTGTCCACCTGTGTCCCTATGTCTCTTATCACACTTTCAGTGTTTAGTGTACTGCCATCTATGTGGTAATTCATGGGTACATGCTTTTTCCCAAAGAGGATAACTATACATTTCTTGGCATTGAGCTTGAGCCCATGGCTCTGGCACCAAGCATCTGTTTCTGTAAGGCCCTTTTGTAGAGTATCCACATCATTTGGGGATTCAATAATGGCTCCCAGTTTGCAGTCATCTGCAAACTTTGTTAGCCAGAGTCCATTAGTGTTGGCCTGTACTTCAGAGAAGTAGATGCCAAACAAGAGAGATCCCAGGACTGAACCTTGAGGTACTCCACTTGTCACTTGTCTGGAGCTGGATTTGGAGTCAGCTACTTTTACAGTGTGGGTTCTGTCAGTAAGCCAGTTGGCAACTTATCGAGTGACGTAGGGATTAATGCCCAGCTTAGTAAGTTTATCTATGATTCCAGAGTGGGGAATGGTGTCAAAGGCCTTGACGAGGTCCAGATAGGCTGTATGGACTGCCTTACCCTCGTCCATGACTCTGGCGACTGATTTGAAGAAGTCAATCAGGTTCAGGAGACAAGATATGCCCTTCACGAACCCTAACTGGGTGAGGTCCAGTGTTTTAAGGTTGCCAATGTCTTTGTTTATAAGTTCCATGACAATACGTTCCATGGTCTTGCAGATCAGGCTTGTCAGACTGATGGGGCGGTAGCTCCCGGGATCCAAGGTGGATCGCCTTTTGTAGAGTGGGATAACTGTAGCTGTGCGCCATTCAGTAGGCACAAAGCCTGAGGTGAGGGTATGATTAAACATGACACTTAGGTGAGGTGCCAGTTCATTTTGTAGTTCATGTAGTACACAGCTCGGGATGTCATCTGGTCCCATGGATGCTGTATTCTTAGCTTTGGGGAGTGTGTTTTTTACCGGTGTGGCCATTATTACCAGAATTTGGCAATCTTCCGGTATTGAGATGGACCATTTAGGGGGTGAGAGGGGGGGAAGTTGGCACTAAATCGATCTGCCAGGATATTGGCAATATCCTTGGGATCAGTATATTTAATGCCATTCTATTCTAGCTCAGAGCAGATCTGAGCATTGCCATTTAGATTCTTGACATAGTTATAGAATGCCTTGTGGTTGTCTTTGGAATCTTTGGCAATTTTATTTTCGTAACTAGCTTTGGAGGATTTTATGAGGGATCTCAGCTTCTTACTGAGGCTGGTAAGGGAATTTTTTGCATCCTGGGATTTTCCTCTTTTTTGCAACAGTTTTTTTCCTTTTGTTGTAAAGTTTGTTTATGGCAGGGGGACCACCAGCTTGGCTTCCTTTTTTTGGAGGAGAGCATCTTGGTTCTATTTGGGATGGCACAATTCATGCATGAGTAGATGTGCTCATACAGTGCCTTAGTGTAGGATTCAGCAGTCAAACTTTCAGTTCCTGTCTGCATGGGTGTCATGAATTTTGTAACGTCTGACTTGAGTAGCACGAAGTTGGCTTTGGAGATGTTTTTATGGAGGTTTCCTTACTGGGGGATGGGGGAGGGATGTGGATGTTAAGGGTGATTAGCTTATGGTCTGACCTGACCAATGAGGGGGTGACCATAGGTGTAGAGCATCGATTTCCCATGTTGGTAATCACCAGGTCTAGGATATTGGAGCCCCTGGTGGGACTATGGATTAGTTGTTCCAGGGCATTGGAATTTATGAATTCCAAGAACTGTTGGGCAAAGGTGTAGGTACATGAGTAGTTTTCCCAGTTAATGGCAGGGTATTTGAAATCACCCAGTATTAGGGTGTTTGGTTGTATATTAATATTTTCCAGTATGTTTAGGAAGGTGTAGTGAGAATCTTGGGGCATGGTGGGGGATCTGTAGCAAGCTACAATTTGGATTGCAGTCTTACCTAGTGTTAGTTGCACCTGGAGAATTTCAGATGCATTGTGTTGGGCAACTAACCTGGTAGTGTGAATATCCTTGGTGAATATGGACACTCCTCCATCTTTAGTGTTTTGATCCTGGTTTGCTGGCCGAAAAGTGTGGTAAGAGTTGTAGCCTGGAATTGCAGGGGTGCTTTCTGGAGCCTTGAACCAGGTCTCAGTTACTGCACATATATCGATGTTCTCCATTTTTAGGAGTGCCTCGAGAGAGTGCATTTTGAGGTTTAGACTTCTAGCATTGAGTAGCATTAGGTTCAGAGTTTGCATGCTTGTACCTGTTACAGTGGTAGTTTTGTCCTTTGAACTTTGCCTAAAAAAGGCACTATAGGGGTGGCAAGAGCCTTAGCCAGTAACCTGAATCCCAAGGGCAACAGGTGCAGACCATCTCTGGCAAAGCATTGTGGTCTGTCAACCATGTCGTCCCAGGCAGACAGACACTGGATCCCCTTTGAATGCCACCAGAAGCTTAGCCAATTGTTGAAGTCAATCATTTTGTCCTTATATTGTGGTATCATTCTGGGCGAAGGCAGGATGCTACTCAGGGCTAGGGTCATACTTGCTTGGGCCACATGATTCAAGAGCTCTTCCATGTCTCTTTTCATGTAGCTGAGGGAGGTATGTCTCAAGTCATTCACTCCAACATGGACAATGACAGAGTCATATTTGTACTTGTTGTGGAGTGACTTGAGTGCATGAGTTATGTGGCGGATCCTGGCATCCGACAGGAAGCTCACTGTAATTTTCTCATTGTTCAGCCTGGTGAGTGGGACATCAGTGTGCCTGACTATAGAGTCACCTATGACTAAAGTGTTAGGTACGTTGTCTTGCCTTAGGGGCTGTTGCTGGGTGGCACACTGGTGTTGTGAGCTATGTGACACTTTGGTTGTGATTGGTGTTTGTTTGCGTTTCAGCTTCGGAGGTCCTTGTTGCTTGGCCAGGTTACAGTTTAGGGATTCTGCATATGTGGATTTAGTGTTGCTATGTGT